>NC_091211.1:10957877-11210377 GCF_040958095.1 Procambarus clarkii
TATTTATTTATTATTTATTTATAAGGTATTCATATATGCTCTTTTCTTCATCATACATTGTTCATTACTTCCCACCTTTTGAACTGAGAGGATTAATTCATTAGCTCCCACACCTCTCATTAATCTAATGGCAGAGGCTACATTTATCTCTGCAATTCTATCCTCAATACTCTGCAGATTCATGCAATGTTAAATGGGATTCTTGTAATGTTTTTTGTCTATTTGTACTCACTGCATTTGTGCGCCCCTTGAGAGACTTGAAGTAGAGGGGGGTAGAAATAGCCTAAGCTACTCTATCCCTTTGAGATGTATTTATTGCTTATCTCAATAAACATACTTGAACTTGAACTTGAATCTGCAGATTCAACTCCATCCTCATTATCTCAATCATAGCATTTCTTGAGCATCCTAAGATAACTCTCATGGCTTCATTTTGTACCTTCTCCAACTTGCCCATCCTACCTTTACCAAAACAAGAAATGACAGGTGCAGCATAATTAATAAGAGATCTTACAGTACTCAAGTATATATCATTCGTAGCACAGGGACTCCCACTCCCTTTCCACAGCAAGGCCTTCATATTTACAGTGGGGCTCGGTCAGTCAACATGATTCCTTTGATATCACTCAACTTATGTATTCTGCTCTCGTATTAACAATTTGAATGATATCAAGAATATTTTGCATATCTTCTGCCATAGATGGTGCTGTAGTTGATTGTTGTTCATGACTTGTCCAATGGGTCGAGACTCTTCTCATTAGCATCTCTCAGATTATTGGGAAGAAATTCTTGCTGCAAGAATGTGTGTTCTCAGAGCTAACCAGGGTAACTAAAATACTTATTTCCTAAATAAATACTTTAATTGCAAATATTTGAAAATATATGGTATGTTTCAGAATTTCTGATGATATGGAACATATTGTGGTTTATAATTAAGTTCATAATATTTTTCATTTTTGTTCTTTATTATGCACACCATACCCATCCCGTGAGCGGTGGTGTAAAGGGTTAGGGAGGCACATAATCAATTCAGGAACTGAACTCTCTAGTTCGTTTAGCTAAGCAAATAACAATCTTTTGACAATCTTTAGACAAATAACAATCTTCACAATTATTAATGTTATATATACATGTACACATATTCATACATACATGTACATATATATACATATGCGGAAAATCCAGAGAAATGAAATATGGAATTTTCCGCATACAAATGATCATTGTTTCGTGATCGTCAATTGCATATATACATATACATACATATACATTCACATACGTATTCAATCACCCACACAAATACACATATCAATAATCTTTGTATCACAAGTGATTCAACAAGAGGCTCACAAGTCACTATACTAGGCACTTTACATCTACCTTGGTTACCTTGAGGTTACCTTGAGGTGCTTCCGGGGCTTAGCGTCCCCACGGCCCGGTCGTCGACCAGGCCTCCTGGTTGCTAGACTGATCAACCAGGCTGTTGGACACGGCTGCTCGCAGCCTGACGTATGAGTCACAGCCTGGTTGATCAGGTATCCTTTGGAGGTGCTATGGTGAGCTGTCCAATTACTAGTCTTGCTCTACACCCACCCAACTGGGCGGCAGCTTAAAAGTCATGTGCTCTACACCCACCCAACTGGGCGGCAGCTTAACAGTCATGTGCTCCACACCCACCAAACTGGGCGGCAGCTTTACAATCATTTGCATGAATTACTTACAGTAAGCAAATTTTAGATACTTCGCTAAGATTTCGGGCAGCACATCATTATAAATGAAGTACTTACACTTTTCTTGGACACCAATGATGTGTTATCTCTGAATTACGCGATTTTTATTAAATTACAGTACTGTATATAATGACGCAAAGTATGCGAATAGTTCTGAAATAGTGATCCTATCCTGCGTCATAATTTACATACATATCTACTTCTGTTTGTGTATTAAAATTACTACATTTTTATGTTAATTTCTTTCTGTAAATGATGATGATGATAAATTTCAATAAATGTAAGTAAGAACATAAGAACGGAAACTGGTTGCGTAAATGGAAATAGTTGGGTACATTTCCTTTCACCTAATGCGACTATTCATGTGTCCGGACACTGGTGATGGTGTGGTATTGGCTATTTATTTGATGATATCTTTGCTTTCATTTAAGATGTTTTCCTTGAAATGTATTTACATTATCGTCTACATCTGTCTTTATTCTGAAATAAAGACCTTTGACGTTACTTTACATATATGTACATTAATTATAAAATTAATTGGCTTGTGTGCAGGCTTTCATACTCCCTGAGCGAGCCATCAAATAACTATAAAAAGGCATATATCTTCACTTTCACTGTTAGGCAAGGAATTTGACCTAGAATTAAATGACGTGGATAAAAAGTGGAATTGGGAAATGAAATATTACAACATTGTATTGATAAAGAACTATTGGAAAGTGATACACCTTTATGCCAGCCTAGCCAAGCAGAAAGTGCAGCTCATAGGGATAGAGAGTTAGCTCTAGAGTTAGCAAGAATAAAATTAGAGGAGCAAAGACTCAAAACCGAGGAGGCTAGAATTAGAGCGAATGCCACTGGACCTCCACCTGCCGTGAATTCAAACCCCAGGCATTATGAGAAAAAGCATAATTTGCCTGAATTTTCCGTGTCAGACCCTGAAAGGTTTTTCAACCATTTTCAGAGATTGGCCATGTCCATGAACTGGCCAAAGGAAGAGTGGGTGAAAATCCTACAGGGAAGACTTAGGGGTAAAGCACAAGATATTTTTATAAACATGCCTGACGACGAGTGTTTTGAATATGATAAAGTCAGGGAACGTATTTTGCTGGCATATGAAATTATGCCTGAAGCTCACCGCCAAGCTTATCGCAACCTTAGGCCTACCCACAACCAACCGCTCACTGAATTTGCTAATGATCAAATTAGATTGTTTGATAAATGGATTCGCTCGGCTAAATCCGAAACATACGAGGCACTTAAGAATAGTATGTTAATAGAACAGTTTATAGATAGTATGCCAGACATTGTAGCTCAGTATATAAGAGGAAGGGTAGAGGTAAATTCTAAAATAGGGGATTTGGCCAAGTTGGCAAAAAACTACCAATTGGCGGGCAAAAGGCCCAATAAAAATAATTATACCCCACAGAGTAGCAAAACTTATACCCACAACCAGTCCAGACCAGCTCATTCTAACCCTTTAACTAATGCACCTTCTGTTTCAGACATAACTAACCCTGTTAAAGTGTCTAGCCCCACGGTACCTAAGGGTGAACTGAAGGGTAATTCTGTTAGTATTGTCTTTTCTCCCCGACGTATCTGTGGTCACTGTAAACGTCCAAACCACGTTATTAGCCGTTGTTGGCAACTGCACCCAGAAAAAAGACCCAATGCTCTAGTTGTGACACAGGGCTTGAGGCCTTCGGAAGGGTTAGAGAGTAAGACCTCCAACCCACAGTGGTTGGACTTGCTTACCCCATTCTTATCGAAAGGGAGACTACTTTTGTCTGAGGGTTCTTCCTGGAAGGACGTGGTGATCTTTCGAGACACCGGTGCCATTCAGACTTTAATTTTAGTGAGTGCGTTGGAAGGTGCCAACACTCTCGACACTGGAGAGGTGGTACTGGTCGAGGGTGTCACTAGTGATACTCGAGCAGTACCCCTCCATAAGGTTACCCTGGAATCTGATTTCCACAAGGGTGTTTGTACAGTCGGAGTCACTTCATACCTACCTTTCCCTAATGTTGATGTAATAGTTGGTAATGATTTAGCAGGGGATAAGGTAGGGGACTGCCTATTATGTTGCCTACCCCTAAGGTTTGCCTGGATCCACCCGCCGCAGAGGAAAATGTTGTGTACCCTGCGTGCGCAGTGACCAGGTCTATGGGACTTAAATGTAAGGGCAGCCCTGTGCTTGCCAAGGTGGTAAATCCCGAGGACACGAGGAACTTTCCGAGTGGTGAAAACCAAGTGAACCTCGTTGACACATTCATGGCCCAACTCGATGACGTGGCCGAGGACATTGTGGAGAGCCTGCCACCGCCATCTACCGAGAGTAGTGGGGAGGTGGAGGAGAACACTGTTGAGCCTCGGCCAATAGCATCTGACCAAGGCCTAGATGCCTCCTTGAGTGAGTTACAGAAAGCTGACCCCACTCTTACAGATTGTCATGAGACAGCCGTCTCTATGGAGGAAATTGTAGACGCAGCAACTGGGTACTACTACAATGATCGGATTTTGATGAGAAAATGGAGACCACAGAGTGCTCCCTTGTCAAATGAGTGGGAGGTAGTCCACCAGGGTATGTTGCCGACCTGCTATAGAGAAAGAATTTTGGCAGCTGCTTATGATGATCCTATGGGGAGACATCAAGGTATTAATATCACGTATCACAAAATTTTAAAGTATTTTTTCTGGCCCAAGCTGAAAAGCGATGTGGCAAAATTTTGTAATGCGTGTATTGTTTGTCAACTGGTTGGGAAACCAAACCAGACTCCACCTAAAGCTCCTCTAAGGCCTATTGTCATGCCAGAGGAACCATTTTCTCATGTGGTAATGGACTGTGTTGGACCATTACCTAGAACTAAGTCTGGTAATATTTACCTAATCACGATGATGTGTATCACTACTCGTTACCCAGAGGCTTTTGCTGTAAGGAACATCCGAGCAAAAACTGTTGTTGCTCGTATGTTGCAATTTTTTTCCACTTTTGGACTGCCTCGGGTCGTGCAAACTGACAATGGTACTAACTTTAAGTCTGATATTTTTGAGCAATTTTATAAGGACCATGGAATAACTCATAAGGTTTCCAGCCCATACCATCCACAGAGTCAGGGGGTAATTGAACGTTCCCATCTAACTCTGAAGCAGATGTTGAAGACATCGTGCGAGAGTTCCCGCACTTTCTGGGATGAGAATTTACCGTATGTTTTGTTTGCGGCTAGAGAGGGTTTACAAAGTTCACTGGGTTGTTCTCCTTTTGAGTTAGTCTTTGGCCATAAGTTTCGTGGACCCTTGCAAATGTTTCAGGAGAATCTGTTAGGGAACGTAACGTTAACCGAAGGTTCGGCTTTCTTTGCGCAACACCACCAGAGACTCAAGAACTGCAAGGTGGCTGCACTAAAGTATCTTTTGAAGGCCCAAGAAAAGATGAAAGACCGAAACGATGCTAAGGCTAAGTTACGGGTATTTCAGCCTGGCGACCCTGTCCTGGTATTAAAGCCTCGACTAGGGAACACTATGTCCCACAAGTACGAAGGCCCCTACATTGTGACAGAAAAGACTGGGGACCTCACGTACAAAGGGAGGCACTCTGACAAGTGTAACCAGGTAATGCTCGTACATGTAAATCGGCTGAAGAAGTTCCAGGGCCCCAGGCCCATTGCACTAACCAATGTTTCCATTTCCAGTGAGGGAGGGGATGATTGTTCTGGGGACCCAACTAATCTCATTTTCAATAATTCTAGTTCTGTGAATGCTGTGGAGGGACTGTCCCATTTGCAGATGGCCCAACGTGAAGAGGTGCAGTCGTTGCTTGATGAATTCTCCAGTCTGTTCGGGGAGGTCCCGACCCAGACTGATGCCATTTGCCATGATGTCAAGTTGATGGACTACACCCCCATTCGCCTTCAACCCTATCGGATGAGTCCAGAAAAGAAGGCCATCGTACGGAAGGAGGTCGACTTCTTGCTCCAGCACGGCCTCATCCGGCCGAGCCAGGGCTCTTGGTGCTCGCCCTGCCTTTTGGTCCCCAAACCAGACGGCTCCTGGCGATTATGCACCAACTATCGGCAGCTCAACAAGGTGACCATTGTGGATGCCTATCCGCTGCCCCTCCTCGAGGACTGCATCGACGAGCTGGGAAACCCCAAGTACGTCTCGAAATTCGACCTCTCGAAGGGGTATTATCAAATCCCACTCACTGAACGTGCTAAACAACTAACAGCGTTCGGGACACCCGAGGGTGTTTTTGAGTATCAAGTGTTACCGTTCGGCTTGTGTAATGCCCCTGCCACGTTCCAGAGGCTAATGAACTCTTTGCTCGCTAATGTGCCAAATTGTCGGGCGTATTTAGATGATATCGTGCTGTTTGACAGTAATTTGGCTGACCACATAGCTAGGTTAAGCCAGTTGTTCGCAATCTTGAAAAAGGCAAATCTTACCTTAAATGCAAAAAAGTGTCATTTTGGCCAAGGCACAGTGACACCTCGGTTATGAAGTGGGCCAAGGAAAAGTGTTACCTCAGCAAGATAAAATCAGTGCCATTCTGGAGTACCCAGTGCTAAAGTCTAAAACGGACGTTCAAAGATTTATTGGTATGTGTGCGTACTATCGACGCTATTGTCAGAACTTTTCCAGTGTTGCCACTCCTCTCACAGACTTGTTGCGGAAAGGCCGTTAAATTTAAGTGGTCATCAGACTGTGCAGAGGCATTTAAAAATTTGAAATTGATTTTAGCTTCTGCCTAAGTGCTTGTTAGTCCAAGGTTCGACCGACCGTTTAAAATTCATGTTGACGCGTCTGACTCGGGTGCGGGTGCAGTGTTGTTGCAAACTGGGAATGATCAGGTGGAACACCCAGTATATTATTACTCTGTGAAATTTGACAAGGCGCAACGCAATTATTCAGTGGTAGAAAAAGAGGCGTTGGTGCTAGTGTTAACATGTAAAAAGTTCGAAGTTTACCTCACAGGTAATATAGTGGAAGTGTACACGGACCATAACCCACTAGTCTTCCTGACTCAGATGAAGGGGAAGAATAAACGCATCCTCAGGTGGGCGTTGTACCTACAGGACTTCAATCTTTCCATTACCCACCTACCGGGCCGACTCAACGTGATGGCCGACGCTCTGTCCAGGTTGCCGGAATAACATTCATCTAGGCCACAGAAAGCCATTTACCAACTGTCATGCTTTAGTTATTTTTTTTTTTTAGGTTCTCCTGTGACATTAAATATTCCGTGTCCAAATTATTTACTTCCCTGTTTTGTGTATGTTTTTTTTTTCTTTCAGAGAACTCCTTTGTATTTTTCTTGCAGAGAAATTGTTGTTTTTGATTGATTTTTTTTGTCATATGTTTTTTCTTTTTATTCTCTGTATACTCTTACAAAAAAATATGACTACTATTCTAGTAGTCACATTTTTTTTTCTCTGAAGCGGGGAGGAGTGATACGGCCCTGGGTTCTTCAGTAGAAACCAGAGGTAAAAATTGAACTAAATAAGCTACGTTAGAGTAGCAAAACGCAACTCGATGTGTCTTTGTTTGTATCTTCCCTGCCAGACGTAAGACTATTCTTGTTTCTCAAAGAGCATTTAAAGACTGAGCTGGGGGTTGATTATTAAAAAATAACTTAGGCACCAACTATGTTTATTATACTTTAATCATTTGTAAAGTAACATGTTGCATAGGGGAAGATTTTTAATGTGCTTAGCTGCACGATCAATTAGGCTCCTTCCGGCACCACCACATGCGGGAGGCCTAAGCTGGTCGCTGGGAGCGGTCTTGTCTGGTTGCTGGCTGTGGTGAAAGGAACCCCCTCTCCTTCCTCTTCGTTTTCTTATTTCTGTGTCTTGTTCAAGATAAGTATATACTGAGTACTTTATTCAATCTCTGGCATACTCATGTTCTATGTGTAGAGTAGTATACTTTGTGTGTAGTAGGTGTTTTTAGAGTTTATATTACTAGTTATTCTAAAGGGGGTTCCATTGGAACCACGTGGTCCCCCTACCCTAAGCTGACTCTAACTTCAAGTTATTCAATAGTAGAGCTTTACCCTAGCTTGTGTTCAGTGTAAAACCTTGTATCCTGCTTATGTGGACCAAGGCTTTTAACGTAAGGTAGTGTGGTAAAGTTATTATTATTATTGTTATTGGTGTGAATGTATATGGGGGGCTGTTAAGGGGTTAATAAATAAGTACATGAATTATAAGAGTATCGTTCTTCTTGTGTAGGAGATCTTGATCATTCCCTAGACTGACCTTGTTGTGTAGCCAAGTAGTCAGCACTACTTCTAGTTTCCATGGGGGCCGGGCCTTACTGATCTCCCCAAATAGATACATCTTTATTCTGACTGACCTTACCCCTGAATAGCACTAGTTTCCCCATAGCAAGCCCACCATTTATTATAACAGCTATCTGCAGGCTTATCACTTTCGGGGTTCCGGCGGAGCACCCCCAATCCCGCAAGGGCCAGCGGCGCGGAACCCCCAACCCCGAAGGGCAAACGCGGCGGCTGGCCACTGTAACTAGGAATGTGTGTCGACCTCATGGGTGCAGTAGTCTGCCCTCGGGCTCCATCCCTTTTCCTTGTTCATCAATGGTGTACCTTGTGCGCCTTCCGTAGTCGGTTCTGGAAGTATTAAGGCAGTAAGGGTGGGCAGAAACGGGCATGCAGTATGAACGTGACGGGCATGGAACCTACCACTTAAGGGTACTGCTGGAATTAGTTTCTAAGAGGAGGGGGACATTTCCGGAAGCGAACTGGGCAAGTGTCAATAATGGATAAAGCCAGGGTGATACCCTGCAGAAACTCTGAAAAGGAACACTGGCACAGGGAATAGGAGTGACTAGAGGGGAAAGGAAGAGAAAAAGATCTTCCAGGAAACTAGTCTGTAGCAAAGTAAGGTAACTACCAAACCGAGCAGAACTTTAGCGGGAAAAAACCCAAACAAGTAAAACAAGGTTGGGGAAACCAGTTACCGTATCTGGGTCAAGGGCAGAAGTTAATCCAGGGGGAGGGATCTAGCAAGTAATAATTCATTTCAAAATAATCCAATAGAATAATATAAAACAATAGAACAGCCCAACATAATCAATATTTATATGACCACTATGTATATAATATCAAATCAATATATAAATAAAACCATAAATCAAATATAAGAAACAGGTGTTAACCCTTAAACTGCGCATGGCGTATATATACGCTCTGAGTAACATGTCCCATGGTGTGCATGACGTATATATACGCCATAGGGTGCCAGGCCTGATTCAAATTGCCCGCGGCTACACGGGGTTCACAGTAGCTTCCTCAGGGCTCTTGTAAACAGATGCCATTTAAAAAAAAATCGTGGGCAATATTCTCAGGTGTGAGAGGCACAGTACTGTTGGAGCAACCAAGGCCGGCGCACGCAGCATGAGCGAACAGCATTGCTGTTCAGCTTGTGACCACAGCATCGCCGAAAAATGTCAAAATAAATATATAATTGTTATTATTTAGCGATGACAATATTACAGATGACCCATGACTGTGATATAAATAACCAGGGTTGTGATAATAGCAGGATTGTTGTAATAATTAGCGCTGTGGGAGGAGTGATGCTGAGAGATGGAGGGAGACAGCATCGTTTACTGACTGTGTGGCTAGCTGTTATTGTTTGCATTCACCATACCAGGTCAGTGGTTCTCTATGGTGAACACAAATGTAGATACTTATATATAATGTGTGTATTAGTGTAATAACAGCAAAAGGATTATGCTGGGAGGAGCCATATGGGTGACGAAGGTGACGTCGTCTGCACGATTTGTCTAGCTGTTTAGAGGGTGGCCACTATGCTCTTTGGGCGCACTACAAGCTTAGGTGTACAGTTACGGTGCATAAAACATGTAGATATTTATATATAATATGTGTATATAGGGTAATAACACTGCAAAAGGTATTGTTGGGGGAGAAAGTTTAGTGCGTGTGACCTTGAAAGAGTGAGGGAGCCGCCAGCCGCCATCTGTGTATAGCGAAGACTCTTAGTGCCTGAACTAACTATATCAGCTTAGCTGTACAGTTGCGGTGAACAAAATATATACATTCTTATATATAACGTCTGTATATAGTGTAATAACACCACAAATGATATTGTTGGGGGAGAAAATTTAGTGCGTGTGTTGAGGGAGTGGCAGCGAGTGGCTGGCTGGTGTGTGGCGGTAACTCTTCGTTGCTTTTCGACTCTCAATACCAACTTAGTGGTTCGTTATGGTGACCAAAACATGCAGATACTTATATATAACCTGTGTATAGAGTGTAATAGCAGCAAAACTATTTGTTTATTGTTTTATTAACATAATAATTGAATCACTAATATGCACATCATACTTTTGAGTATAGCGATTATTCACCACTTTTATTATATAAATATATTACAATACACACTATTGAATAATATTACTGCAAAAAAACTAAGAAAAAATCAATCGGAGACCTTGAAACAATTAGGTAATAATATCTTTGTGGCAACTCCCAACTGTCAGCGAGGGTGACGCTGACCGGGTCTGACGACCACTCTGTCAACGCCCACTTTTTGCCAAACTTCCTCGGTCAATTGCGCCCAAAATATGTCACCTACGATTTTTTTTTATTTTTTCCGTGCTCAGGGGACACAAATTAACATGTTTAGAAGACGAAAAAAAAATTTTGAATTTTTTTTTTCTTGCGCACAGGGGTGTAAATGTCCCCAGGACCCCTGAGCAGTGTAAGGGTTAAGGCGTAACTGCAACATGCTTGCGTCCAGAGTGACACGAATAATAAGGATTGTAACCGAGTCCGTTACAGTGATCTCCATTGTATGTTGGCCTCCGAAAGCATGTTAAGAGCTGAATAGTTAGCCTAAGAAACTGCCTTAAGAGGCGTAAATGAGTTTAGTCTGAGTGTCAATGAGCATTCTGCGAGCAGCAGTACCCCAAGAACTTCAAGATCTGGGGATCTGAGGCAAAGAGAAATGGACACCAGGAAGGCTAGGGATCCGTAAATGTAAAATAATTAATGTAATTAATATAGTAAAATAACAGAAATAAGGACGAAAATAGTAAACCAACTCCCAGACTCATAATAAATTACTACGGACGAGTTGGAAATAAAAATTGAATGACAGTACTATAAATTAGTATAGCAACTAATGAATATATACATACACATACATATATATATATATATATATATATATATATATATATATATATATATATATATATATATATATATATATATATATATATATATATATATATATATATATATATATATACATGCAGAATAACCACATATGAAAAATAGAAAACGCGTTTTCGGCTAATTCGCCTTCATCAGAGCAAAGTAGAATTACGTTATAAGTAGAAATAAGTTATAAGTAGAGATTCTACTTTGCTCTGATGAAGGCGAATTAGCCGAAAACGCGTTTTCTATTTTTCATATGTGGTTATTCTGCATACTTGGATCAGTGTTTTTGTGATCATTGTTGCATATATATACATATATACACATATATACACATACATATGCACACACACACACATACTTTCACAAGCAATAAATAGTACCATACAAATATAACGAAGTTTTCACTAAGAAAATGTAAAAGAGAGACATAAGCACTAGAAGGATAGGGAAAAGCACAAAATACTCCTTCCAAAGTACTAGGTCGCAGGACCATTAGCCGGCTAACAGGGCGGGCCCGCCCAGCTAAGGGCTCCACAGGGGTCCCAGCTAAGGGCGTAACGGACTGGCCCAGCTAATGGGCTTAGTACGGGCCGACCGAGGGCATGGCGAAAAATGCCAGAGAAAACGATAACAAGTAAAGCAGAGGGAGGGTAGAAGTAAGGCGACTAAAACCCGGACCTAATAATAAAGAACTTAAATAAGTAGTAGTATGATACAGTAGGAACTGTATAAATAGATAAATAAGTAAATGTCCCACACTGGGGAGGAGGAAGTAAGCAGGGAAACCCTAACCTTAACAAACCAACAATAACGTAGCATGCACAACACGAACACTAGTGGTCAACAAGGGCAAAATAGGGCTTAACAAACAACAGTTGCCAAATGTAAACTGTAAAATCCTGCCTCTGAACATCAGCAGCTGGACATTGGCAACTGGTGCATCAACATCTGCCAAAGATAAATAAATAGTGGCAACTGGCCACCAGGGAAAACTTCGGTTATAAGTAGAAGTCCAACTGCAAGACAATTAGGGACCATATAGAACCTGGGAGCCAACAAGGGAATGGAGAGTATCTTCGGCCGCTGCCGAAGATACAAAATTAGCGGCAACGGGCCAAGGGGGAAACTGCAGCAGTAAGGGAAGTGCGACTGCAAAACAGAGCATGCTCAAAATAATGCTGGAATGTAACTCTTTAGAGAAAACAGGATTAATGCATGAAGCTGAAATAAATTACAATCAAATACAATAAACTGAAAGGAGTGCTAATAAGCACAACGTCGGCTGGAACGCTTCTGCTGGAACTTCGGGGGCTGGCGCGTCGGCAGCTGGACCCTTGGGAGCTGGAACGCAGCAGGATGGACATTATCAGTTGGGACCGCTTCAACTGGAACATCAGGAACAACTTCAGCAGTAGCATGGGAGCTGGTCCAACAACCGCTGGAACGCCAGCAGCTGGACCATGTTCCACCTGAACAGCAGCAAGCTGGGACAGCAACAGCTGTACCCACAGCAGCTAGAACACCGACTACCGGGAATGTCAGCAGCCGGAACACCAACAGCTGCAGCAGCTGGACACCAAAATTGAGCAACAACGTAGGAAGAGTGGCGGCTCGGACACTAGGGCAGACGGCTGGACCAGCTGCAACAGACCCAACCGAGCATCGGCCGCTAGAACACAGTGACACGTCGCAGGAAGAACATCGGCCGGACATCAATCCCTGAACGAAGGCAGCTAAGACGTCGGTGGCTGTGAAAACCTTCCGGGCTACACCGGGCAGACAAAACGTCTGGATAAACCAGCGGCCTGAGGGGGCCACTGTGACTTCCGGGCTACACCGGGCAGACAACATGTCAGGATAAACCAGCGGCCTGGAAGGCCGCATATTTATATGACCAATATAAATAAGATACCTGAATAACATCGCCAGCTTAACTCATCACAGGAAGAACGTCGGCTGGACATGAACCCCCGAACGCAGACAGCGAAGACGGCAGCGGCTATGACAACCTTTATGGCTACATTGGGCAGACAAAACGTCTGGAGAAACCAGCGGCCTGGGAGGCCGCAGTATATTCCGGGCTACACCGGGTAGACAAAACGATTGGAAACGTTTACTGGTACTGGTAAACGAAACTGGTACTGTCTAGCTGTCTGTACTTAATAACTTAATGACAAAGTCAAGAAAACAAGTATAAAGGTAGAACGATAAGTAAAATGACATGCACTTAAGCACTGCATAACTAGCAATAAATTGCAGGCGATGAGTCACAATAACGTGGCTGAAGTATGTTGACCAGACCACACACTAGAAATTGAAGGGACGACGACGTTTCGGTCCGTCCTGGACCATTGTCAAGTCGATTGTGATTCTCAAGACAATCGACTTGAGAATGGTCCAGGACGGACCGAAACGTCGTCGTCCCTTCAATTTCTAGTGTGTGGTCTGGTCAACATACTTTAGCAATAAATTGCTGAAGGAACTAATCATAATACGAGTCCAAGATAAACTTAAAGGGAGAGGCATGAGGCCTGAAGACAGCATCTAGGACATCCTAGCTGACTTTACTTAACTTGAAGGTGAAGCATAAGTTAAACAAACATAATTGTAAACCAGTAAAGTAAAACATGCAGCAAGAGCGATGTAAAATGCAGGAAATTTGCAGAGGAAACTAAACGTAAATGCAGGGCCAGAATAAACTTAAAGCAAGAGGCAAGGGCCCGATCCCTGCAACTATCACATCCTAGCTGACTTTACATAATAACTTAAAGGCAAAGCAAAAGTTAAACAAACAAATGTAAAACCAGCAAAGAAACATGCAGCTTGACACTGCATAAAATTCATTAATAAATTAAGGAAAATACAAGTCCATGAAAACTTAAAGCTAGAGGCCGGAGGCCTGAGACACAGCAGCTAGCAAACCTAGCTGACTACCTAATAACTTAAAAGGCAATAAGCAAAAGTTAAACAAACCTAAATGTAAAACCAGCAAAAGAAAGCATGCAGCTTGACACTGCATAAAATTCATTAATAAATTAAGGAAACTTATGGAAA
This sequence comes from Procambarus clarkii, assembly GCF_040958095.1. Lineage (NCBI taxonomy): Eukaryota > Metazoa > Arthropoda > Malacostraca > Decapoda > Cambaridae > Procambarus > Procambarus clarkii. The sequence continues at coordinate 10,971,864 of NC_091211.1, forward strand.
ACAAGTCCATGAAAAATTTAAGGCTAGGGACCAGAGGCCTGTGACACAGCAGCTAGCCTAACCTAGCTGACTTTACCTAATAATTTATAGGCAATAAGCAAAAGTTAAACAAACAAATGTAAAACCAGCAAAGAAACATGCAGCTTGACACTGCATAAAATTCATTAATAAATTAAGGAAACTTATGGAAAATACAAGTCATTGAAATCTTAAAGCTAGGGGCCAGAGGCCTGAGACACAGCAGCTAGCCTAACCTAGCTGACTTTACCTAATAACTTATAGGCAATAAGCAAAAGTTAAAACAAACCTAAATGTAAAACCAGCAAAAGAAAACATGCAGCTTGACACTGCATAAAATTCAGAATAAATTAAGGAAACTTATGGAAAATACAAGTCCATGAAGACTTAAAGCTAGGGGCCGGAGGCCTGTGACACAGCAGCTAGCCTAACCTAGCTGACTTTACCTAATAACTTAGAAGCGATAAGCAAAATGATAAACAAATATAATTGTAAACCAGTAATAAATAACTACACATGCAGCAAGACGCTGCATAATTTGCGGGAATAGTTAGCTGATGTAACTAAACGTAAATGCAGGGCCAGTAATCTTAAAGCAAGAGGCAAGGGAGGTGGGGGGCCGTACTCCGCGCCTATCACAGCCTAGCTGAGTTACTTGATAACTTAATGGCAAACAATAGTTAAACAATCACAATTGCAAAACCAGTAAGAGTAAATAACGTGCAGCTTGACCCGCATAAATTGCAGTAATAAATTGAGGTAAATTAATGGTACGCAATACCAAGATAATCTTAAAGTCAAAGGCATGAGGCTTGTAACTCAGGAACTAGCACAACCTAGGTTACTTTACTTAATAAATAACTCAATACAAGAAGCCAGAGTTTTAATAAGTTAATAAAACATGCACGGAGGCAATGCATAAATTGTAATAATAAATTGCAGAGAGAAACAAATCGTAGTTGCAAGCCCAAGGAAGGTAACAGCAAGAGGCTTGGACCCGCATCACGGGTCCAAGATAAATAAATTGCGGATAAATAAATTGTGAGGCATAACACATTGTCAGATTCAGATTCAGATTCAGATGTTTATTCAGGTAAGGTATATACATACAAGTGATGTTACATTAATGGATTGATATATAGATAGAGCTAGTACATACAATGCCTAAAGCCACTATTACGCAATGCGTTTCGGGCAAGAAAAACATTAATATCTAGAACTTAATACTAATTGAGCATAAAGAATAAAAAGTGTTGAGAACAAATACAAATAAAGATAAAAAAAGGGGGAACATGACTGAAAAAGCAGCACAAATACAATAGGTTGACAAACAGTGTTGATTAAAAAAAAAGAAAATAACAGACATGGGTTGACAATAGAGGAGTGAGGTAGATTACAGGGAATTTATTAGGTAGTGTTTAGTTTTTATCTTAAACTGGTTGAGAGAGGTACAGTCTTTAACATGGTTGGGAAGGTCATTCCACATTCTGGGCCCCTTGATTTGCAGAGCATTTCTAGTTTGATTAAGACGTACTCTAGGAATATCAAAACTGTATTTATTTCTGGTGTGGTGCTCATGGGTTCTGTTACAACCTTCTATGAAGCTTTTAAGATCAGGATTGGCATTATAGTTTAGCGTTTTATATATGTATAATACACATGAGAGAATGTGCAGTGACTTAATATCTAACATATTCAGAGATTTGAGAAGGGGTACCGAGTGATGTCTGGGGCCAGAGTTGGATATTGTTCTAATAGCAGCTTTGTGTTGGGTAATTAGAGGACGTAAGTGATTTTGGGTAGTAGAACTCCAAGCACAAATACCATAGTTGAGATAAGGATAGATAAGGGTGTAATAGAGAGTCACCAGGGCAGGGCGTGGTACATAATATCTGATCTTAGAAAGAATGCCCACAGTTTTTGAAACTTATTTTGATATATTTAGAATGTGTCCCTGGAAATTCAGCTTGTGGTCAATGAGAATGCCAAGGAATTTGCCATCTAATTTGTTACAAATTTGGGTATTGTTTATTTTGAGATTTATAAGACTAGAGGATTTATTGCCAAACAGAATATAGAAAGTTTTGTCAATGTTAAGGGTGAGTTTGTTGGCAGTTAGCCAAAGATGGACTTTATTTAGCTCAGTATTTACTGTGGCATTTAGAGCAAGAGGGTCAGGACTGGAGTAAATGAAGGTTGTGTCGTCAGCAAATAGAATTGGTTTGAGGTGTTGGGAGGCATTTGGAAGGTCATTAATGTAGATGAGAAAGAGGAGAGGGCCAAGTATGCTGCCCTGAGGAACACCAATGTTGATGGGTAGGGTGGGAGAAATTGTATTATTCACAGAAACATATTGGAGCCTGTCAGTAAGGTAGGACTCGAGGTATTGTAGGGAGTGTCCTCTGACTCCATAATGATGTAATTTAAGAAGAAGGTTATGGTGGTTGACAGTATCAAAAGCTTTACGCAGGTCCACAAATAACCCAACAGGGAACTCCTTTTTATCAAGAGCTGTATGAATCGAGTTAAGCATACTAATAAGTGCATAGTTAGTGCTTTTTTTGGGTCTGAAGCCATATTGGCAAGGGCTAAGTATATTGAGTTTGGCTAGATATGAGTAAAGCTGCTTATATATAAGTTTTTCAAAATTTTTTGACAAGTTTGGCAGGATTGATATAGGTCTGTAGTTGTTAACATCTGTGGGGTCACCACATTTGTGGACAGGCGTTACTCTCGCTTTTTTTAGAATATCTGGAAAGGTTTGGAGTTCAAGTGACTTGTTGAAGAGCAAAGCAATAGCAGGGGCTAAAGATCTGGAGGCTTTTTTGTAAATTAAAGTTGGTATCTCCTCAAGGGCACCAGACTTGGTTTTAAGGGAAAGGATTATCTCATTGACGTCAGTGGAGTTAATAGGCTTTAGGTACAGAGACTGTGGATAGTTACCTGTAAGATAGTCCTTAATGTCAGTACTGGAAGATGGAATATCATTTGCAAGGGATGAACCAATGGAAGAGAAGAACCTATTGAACTCAATAGCAGAATCAGAGGCTGAAAGCTGACCATCGTTATTAGACAGGAGAGTCGGTTTGTTATTTAAAGATTTCTTTGATCCCAATATTTGTGAAATTGTGCTCCAAGTTTGTTTAATGTTGCTCTTTATTTGAGTAAATTTATCTTCGTAGTATTTAGTTTTGGCTCGTCTAATTATCTTAGCAATAATGAGTAATTCTTTGAGAATTCTTTGGAGACAATTCCTAACCTATACTTCTTCTCAAGGTCGTGTTTTTTGTTAATGGATTTCAGTATTCCCATTGTAAGCCAAGGATTGTTAAGCCTTTTGCTTGTGATTTGTTTTGAAAGCCTAGGACAGTGGGTGTTATAAAGGCTAAGAGTTGTTTGTAGAAAAGATTGCACTGCTAGGTTGATGTCCCCTATGTTACCTAACTCGGACTCCCAGTTGACATTATCAGCAGCAGTTATAAAATTGTTTATAGCAGTTTCATTGTGCAGCCTAAAGCTTAACTCCCTTGTTTCTAGAGGTGGTTTGCTAATGTTAGTTAAGAGAAATGTGGGGTAGTGGTCTGTAGTGCTATCGGTGATTATACCTGAAGTAAGCGGAGAGGTTATGTTGGTCCAGATGTGATCTAGAGTCGTGGCAGTGCTATCAGTGATTCTAGTAGGTCTAGTGATTAAGGGTATGAGGAAGCAGGAATTCATACAGTTGAGGAAGCTAACAGCAGTAGGGTGTTCTGGCTCGCAGAGGTCAATATTAAAGTCCCCTGCGATAATTAGGTGGTTTTTGTTCAGTCTGTTATCAAGTATTAGATTTCTAAGGTTTGAGTTGAATACAGACACATCAGTGTTGGGAATTCTATAGACTGCACCCACAGACAGGACAGACTCGGCACCCTTGACTCTGAAGCTGGCGAAGATATACTCCCCATAGCAGTCTCTAGTTCTAATTTCTTTTAAGCATGTTAGTTCTTGGTGGTAGTAAAGAGCAGTGCCACCACCTCTCTGAAGTTGACGACAGTTGTGAATTGCTGAGTAGTTAGGCATGTTAAAGAGTTGAGTAGTATCCTCTTTCAACCATGTTTCAGTAAGTATAATAAAAGAGAATTTGTTGCCAATAGTTTCAATCAAGGCACTAACATCATCGAAGTGTTTACCTAGGGATCTAACGTTCAAATTGATTACAGAGATATTGTGATTATGAGTTAATACATTGTTTACATCATGTGCTGCAAAATATCTGCAATTTAGATCATTAAAGTGATTATTGTCATAGATAGTGGATAAGAGGTTAAGTTCTGGGTCTATACTTGACTGCATAAAAAAAGCTGATTGTAGAATCAGAAATAAGTAGAAATAAGCTATAAAATAGGGAAAAATATATACACAATACTGTACAAAACAAACACAAAAGGGGCTTACAGGGGTACAATGGAGTAAGGGAGTATGGCTAGGCTAGGCAACCTAGGCAATTAATAAGATTAAAGAAAAAACATGTAAACATGGACTATACAAAACACAAGATATAGAAATACAAAACAAAAAATATAAGCAAGACTAAGCAATACAAAAAAAAAAACAAATTGAGCAAAAATGAAAAAAAACAAAAAAAAAAAAATGAGGTAGATTGCTTACGAGTACTCTCATGTACACTGTAAGTAACAATTTGCAATTTGAGATGCAGGCAAAGCCAGGGGTACAATTGTAACTGAAAGACAATAATATAAAATTTTATATAGCCAGCGTTTAGAGTAGGGTAAACAACAGCACTAAATAGGAGCTCGCTTGAGCATTAAATGTCCTGGAACAACAATAACAGCACTACCCAATATATAAACATAGGCATGGGGCGAAAGCAAAGGTAAAATTACAGTAAATATTGTAGCGTGAGGAAGCACGCTATGACTAACAGTCAGACTGTAAAGAAGCACTGATATAAAGAACATAAATAATAATTAACGGCACAACAGAAGTCGCCCAAGCAGCAGACCTCACGTCAAATGGGTGAGGGAGCTTAAGGTACAGGGCTGAGCAGTTGGGGGAGGTGGGTGGTGGACAGGCCTCCTCCCGATTGTGCTTCAAATAACAGTCACCTACTGGAGAAAACCAGTGCCCCATAACACCGAGGGTCACCTCCCCCTCTAGGTCCATTGCACCTGCATTTGGTCACCAAGGCTGAACCAACAGGCGTGCTTCAGGGGCGCGCGCGCCAACAGACACAAACACTGGTACGGCGCGCCAACCACACAAACACTGGTACGGCGCGCCAACTACACAAACACTGGTACGGCACGCCAACAACACAAACACTGGTACGGCGCGCCAACAACACAATCACTGGTCCAGCGCGCCAACAACACAAACACTGGTGCAGCGCGCCAAGAACACAAACACTGGTCCGGCGCGCCAACAACACAAACACTGTACCTTAAATGTTGAGAAGGGCAGGACGCCCCTGACGGGTTGCTCCGAGTCGTTGTCGAGAGGAACTGGTGTAGGGTCCATGCTGGGGGAACAGTTGAGGAGGCTAAACTTCTGTGTTTACGACTCGCTGAGCAGCAGTGAGCAGCATTTTGTAAGAGAGCAGCTGCTGGCTTGTCGGGAAGAGGGGCCACGCAGTCTGTGTCCGGGTTTATATAACCTCGGCTCGTTGCGCGCGCAGCTTGGGGCGGTTAAAGTCAGCTTTCAGACATACGTTTCTTAGAATATATTCCCAATCTCTTCCCTCAGAAAACCCACCGTTTTTGGGAAAAAAGTGTTCTTTTCCCGTAGTTTAGTTTAGTTCATTTATTATGCACCCCATACCCATCTTGTGGGCGGTAGTGGAATGGGTTACAGAGGCATATAATGGGCTCAGGGACTGAACCCCACAATTCATTTAGCAAAGCAAGTTACAATCTTGATGAGCTAGTTACAAAATTCAATATAAGTCGTCACATCAACAAAGGGTACGAGATCGACCTCAAGTACAGGTTCCAAATTAAGCAACTGACATATAAGAACAAAGGTAACTGCAGAAGGCCTATTGGCCCATACGAGGCAGCTCCTATCTATAACCACCCAATCCCACTCATATACATGTCCAACCCGCGTTTGAAACAATCGAGGGACCCCATCTCCACCACGTCACGCGGCAATTGGTTCCACAAATCAACAACCCCTGTTACTGAACCAGTATTTACCCAAGTCTTTCTTAAATCTAAACTTTTCCAATTTATACCCATTGTTTCGTGTTCTGTCTTGTGTTGATAATTTTAATACCCTATTAATATCCCCTATGTTATATCCATTCATCCACTTGTAAACCTCTATCATGTCACCCCTAACTCTTTGCCTTTCCAGTGAATGCAACTTAAGCTTTGTTAATCTTTCTTCATATGAAAGATTTCTAATTTGGGGAATTAACTTAGTCATCCTACGCTGGACACGTTCAAGTGAATTTATATCGATTCTATAGTATGGCGACCAAAACTGGACTGCATAATCTAAATGGGGCCTAACCAGAGCAAGATATAGCTTAAGAACCACACCAGGTGTCTTGTTACTAACGATTCGATTAATAAATCACAGTGTCCTATTCGCCTTATTACGAACATTCATGCATTGATCCTTTTGTTTTAAATTCTTACTAATCATAACTCCCAGATCCCTTTCCCAATCCGACTTCGCAATCTCAACACCATCTAGCTCGTATCTTGTAACTCTATCATCATTACCTAGCCTCAAAACTTTACATTTATTAGCATTAAACTCCATCTGCCAGTCTTTTGACCATTTTAAAACCCTATTTAGATCAACTTGAAGTGATAGCAAGTCTTCTTTCATGTTAGTTTTCCTACCGATTTTTGTATCATCTGCAAATTTGCAGATTTTGCTACTCAAACCTGAATCTAAATCGTTTATATATATTATAAACAACAGAGGGTCCAGGACAGAGCCCTGAGGCACTCCACTAACAACATTATCCCACTCTGACTTAACCCCATTTATACTAACTCTCTTTCCTTTGGAATAGCCATGCCCTAATTCAACTTAATATAGCACCCCCAATAAGAACATAAGAACAAAGGCAACTGCAGAATGCCTATTGGCCCATACGAGGCAGCTCCTATTTATAACCACCCAATCCCGCTCATATACTTGTCCAACCCGCGCTTGAAACAATCGAGGAACCCCACCTCCAGAACGTTACACGGTAATTGGTTCCACAAATCAACAACCCTGTTACTGAACCAGTATTTACCCAAGTCTTTCCTAAATCTAAACTTATCCAATTTATACCCATTGTTTCGTGTTCTGTCTTGTGTTGATACTTTTAATACCCTATTAATATCCCCTTTGTTATGTCCATTCACCCACTTGTAAGCCTCTACCATGTCACCCCTAACTCTTCGCCGTTCCAGTGAATGCAACTTAAGCTTTGTTAATCTTTCTTCATATGAAAGATTTCTAATTTGGGGAATTAACTTAGTCATCCTACGCTGGACACATTCAAGTGAATTCATATCCATTCTATAATATGGCGACCAAAACTGAACTGCATAATCTAAATGGGCCTAACTAGACCAAGATATAGCTTGAGAACCACACCAGGTGTCTTGTTACTAACGCTGCGATTAATAAATCCAAGTGTCCGATTTGCCTTATTACGAACATTCATGCATTGATCCTTTTGTTTTAAATTCTTGCTAATCATAACTCCCAGATCCCTTTCGCAAACCGACTTCGCAATCTCAACACCATCTAGTTCGTATCTTGTAACTCTATCATCATTACCTAACCTCAGAACTTTACATTTATCAGCATTAAACTGCATCTGCCAGTCCTTTGACCATTTCAAAACCCTATCTAGATCAACTTGAAGTGATAGTGAGTCCTCCTCCGAATTAATTTCCCTACCGATTTTCGTATCATCGGCAAATTTGCAAATGTTGCTACTCAAACCTGAATCTAAATCATTTATATATATTATAAACAACAGAGGTTCCAGGACAGAGCCCTGAGGTACTCGGTGTTTGTTTGGGTTTAAACTGTTAGTAGATAGAGGTATGGGAATTGATTTGGAGGAAGGAGGTAATAAAAGTATGTGTTTGTGGGAGAAAGGAATTGGCAAAACGATCAGGGAAAGAGAAGGTCCGCAAAATAACAATTCACTTAGGGTATATTACACTAACAGTAGAAGTCTAAGAAATAAAATTAACGAATTAAATGCTCTTGTCTGCACAGAAAAAATAGATATTATTGCACTTACCGAAACGTGGATGAATGTAGAAAATAGAGAACTATTAGCTGAATATCAAATATATGGATTTAAACTATTTCACACAGATAGATATATTAGACGAGGAGGTGGAGTAGCCATATATGTTAGGGACAATTTGAAATGTAGTCTCAAAGAGGGAATCAAAACAGAGCCACACACAGAAACTATTTGGATTGAATTAAACGAAAAAGCTAATAATATTATAATAGGAGTAATATATAGGCCACCAAATTTAGACAGAATGGAAGCAAAGCATCTATGGGATGAAATATCTAGAGCATCTAGATCTAACAGTATTTATGTCATGGGTGACTTTAATTTTAGCGGAATAAACTGGTTGAACAAAACAGGGAATAGTGAAGCAGAAGATTTTCTAGAATTAATTGACGATTGCTTTCTTACGCAACACATTAAGGAACCAACACGGGAAAATAATATTTTAGATTTAGTGTTAACTAACAGGGAAACGCAAATTAATGACATCGAAATAGGGAGTGAGCTAGGGAGCAGTGATCACAAAGAAATCAGATTTAGCATAGAATGGAATAGACCAGTAGGAGAAAATTCTGTTAAAGTGCCAGATTTTCGAAAAGCTGATTTTAATAGCCTAAGAAATTTTTTGGGTCAAATTGATTGGAAAGGCTTGGGTATGGGGTGTGGGCCGGTCTTGGAGCGAGACATGAACCCAGCGATAGGTGACTTAAATGGGGATTTCGATGTGGATTCAATATATAACTTATTTAAGAATATTCTAAACAAAGCACAGGAACGTAGTATACCATACAAATTGAATAGATCGTATACTAATGACCCAAAGTGGATAACAAAGAATTTGAAGAACCTTATAGGTAAAAAGAGAGCTTGGTACAAAAGGATTAAAAATGGGGAGGTCACTTTAGAACAGGAATTCGTACAACTGGTTAGAAATGTTAAAAAAGAGATAAGGAAAGCAAAAAGAAACTATGAAGTTCGCATAGCAGGGCAAGCAAAGACAAATCCTAAAGGGTTTTTTCAGTTATATCGTACTAAGACTAGGGAAAGGATAGGTCCATTAAAAACTGAGACAGGTCAAATAACAGATAGTGATGAAGAGATGAGTAGTATTTTTAATAAATATTTTGTATCTGTATTTACTAAAGAGGAACTTAACAATATGCCTTCAGCCGAACAAGTCTATGTGGGTGGGGACGAGGACAGGTTGACGAGTTTAGCAGTTACCAGGGAGGATGTTCTTAAACAAATAGTAAAACTCAAACCAAACAAATCCCCAGGGCCGGATGAAGTGTTTGCTAGGGTGCTTAAAGAATGCAAAGAGGAGCTTTGTGACCCACTGTCAACCATATTTAATAAATCAATAGAGTCAGGCAGAGTGCCAGAGTTTTGGAAAGTTGCTAATGTGATACCAGTTTTTAAGAAAGGAGATAGATCACTTGCGTCTAACTATCGACCAATTAGCCTAACGTCTATTGTGGGAAAGTTACTCGAATCTATAATAGCAAATAAAATTCGTCTTCATCTTGAAAAACATAAATTAATAATTGAGTCGCAACATGGTTTTATAAATGGCCGTTCATGTTTAACAAATTTGTTATCTTTTTATTCTAGCATTGTTGAGGCAGTTGATAGTGGTAAGGATTGCGATGTTGTATACCTTGACTTTAGCAAAGCTTTTGATACAGTGCCACATGAAAGACTGATTAAAAAAATAGAGTCTCATGGTATTGGGGGTGCTATATTAAGCTGGATTAGGGCATGGCTATACCAAAGGAAACAGAGAGTTAGTATAAATGGAATCAAGTCAGAGTGGGAAAATGTTGTAAGTGGAGTGCCTCAAGGCTCTGTCCTGGGACCTCTGTTGTTTATAATATATATAAATGATTTAGATTCAGGTTTGAGTAGCAACATTTGCAAATTTGCTGATGATACGAAAATCGGTAGGGAAATTAATTCGGAGGAGGACTCACTATCACTTCAAGTTGATCTAGATAGGGTTTTGAAATGGTCAAAGGATTGGCAGATGCAGTTTAATGCTGATAAATGTAAAGTTCTGAGGTTAGGTAATGATGATAGAGTTACAAGATACGAGCTAGATGGTGTTGTGATTGCGAAGTCGGATTGCGAAAGGGATCTGGGAGTTATGATTAGTAAGAATTTAAAACAAAAGGATCAATGCATAAATGTTCGTAATAAGGCAAATCGGACACTTGGATTTATTAATCGCAGCGTTAGTAACAAGACACCTGGTGTGGTTCTCAAGCTATATCTTGCTCTAGTTAGGCACCATTTAGATTATGCAGTTCAGTTTTGGTCGCCATATTATAGAATGGATATAAATCCACTTGAACGTGTCCAGCGTAGGATGACTAAGTTAATTCCCCAAATTAGAAATCTTTCATATGAAGAAAGATTAACAAAGCTTAAGTTGCATTCACTGGAAAGGCGAAGAGTTAGGGGTGACATGATAGAGGTTTACAAGTGGATGAATGGACATAACCGGGGGGATATTAATAGGGTATTAAAAGTATCAACACAGGACAGAACACGAAACAATGGATATAAATTGGATAAGTTTAGATTTAGGAAAGACTTGGGTAAATACTGGTTCAGTAACAGGGTTGTTGATTTGTGGAACCAATTGCCGCATAACATTGTGGAGGTGGGGTCCCTCGATTGTTTCAAGCACGGGTTGGACAAGTATATGAGTGGGATTGGGTGGTTATAGAATAGGAGCTGCCTCGTATGGGCCAATAGGCCTTCTGCAGTTACCTTTGTTCTTATGTTCTTATGTACTCCACTAACAACATTATCCCACTCTGACTTAACCCCATTTATACTAACTCTCTGTTTCCTTTGGAATAGCCATGCCCTAATCCAAGTTAAAATAGCACCCCCAATACCATGAGACTTTATCTTTTTAATTAGTCTTTCATGTGGCACTGTATCAAAAGCTTTGCTAAAGTCAAGGTACACAACATCACAATCCTTACCACTATCAACTGCCTCAACTATGCTGGAATAAAAAGTTAGCAAATTTGTTAAACATGAAAGGCCATTTGTAAAACCATGTTGCGACTCATTTATTAATTTATATTTTTCAAAATGGAGACGAATTGTATTTGCAATTATTGATTCAAGTAACTTTCCCACAATTGACGTTAGGCTAATTGGCCGATAGTTTGACGCAAGTGATCTATCTCCTTTCTTAAAAATTGGTACCACATTAGCTACATTCCATAATTCTGGCACTCTGCCTGACTCTATTGATTTATTAAATATGGTAGACAGTGGCTCTGAAAGCTCCTCTTTGCATTCTTTAAGCACCCTGGCAAACACTTCATCCGGCCCTGGGGATTTGTTTGGTTTGAGTTTTACTATTTGTTTAAGAACATCCTCCCTGGTAACTGCTAAACTCGTTAACCTGTCCTCATCCCCACCCACATAGACTTGTTCGACTGAAGGTATATTGTTAAGTTCTTCTTTAGTAAATACAGATATAAAATATATGTTAAAAATACTACTCATCTCCTTGTCATTATTCGTTACTTCACCTGTCTCAGATTTTAATGGACCTATCCTTTCCCTAGTCTTAGTTCGATATAACTGAAAAAACCCTTTAGGATTTGACTTTGCTTGCTCTGCTATGCGAACTTCATAGTTTCTTTTTGCTTTCCTAATCTCTTTTTTAACATTTCTAACCAGTTGTATGAATTCCTGTTCTAACCTGACTTCCCCATTCTTAATCCTTTTGTACCAAGCTCTCTTTTTACCTATAAGGTTCTTTAAAATATTTGTTATCCACTTTGGGTCATTAGTATTCCAACTATTCAATTTGTATGGTATACTACTTTCCTGTGCTTTGTTTAGAATATTCTTAAATAAGTTATATATTAAATCCACGTCGAAATCCCCTTGTACGTCACCTGTCGCTGGGTTCATGTCTCGCTCTAAGACCGACCCACACCCCATACCCAAGACTTTCCAATCTATTTGACCCAAAAAAATTCTTAGGCTATTAAAATCAGCTTTTCGAAAGTCTGACACTTTAACAGAATTGTCTCCTACAGGTCTATTCCATTCTATGCAAAATCTGATTACTTTGTGATCACTGTTCCCTAGCTCACTCCCTATTTCGATGTCATTAATTTGCGTTTCCCTGTTAGTTAACACTAAATCGAAAATATTATTTTCCCGCGTTGGTTCCTTAATGTGTTGCGTAAGAAAGCAATCGTCAATTAATTCAAGAAAATCTTCTGCTTCACTATTCCCTGTTTTGTTCACCCAGTTTACTCCACTAAAATTAAAGTCACCCATGACATAAATTCTGTTAGATCTAGATGCTCTAGATATTTCATCCCATAGATGCTTTGCTTCCATTCTGTCTAAATTTGGTGGCCTATATATAACTCCTATTATAATACTATTTACTTTTTCGTTTAATTCTATCCAAATAGTTTCTGTGTGTGGCTCAGTTTTGATTCCCTCTTTGAGACTACATTTCAAATTGTCCCTAACATATGCAATATCTTTCATAGACAACTGGGAACACTTCTATGGAAGAAATGAAATGTATGCTCGTGATGGGGTGCATCTATCGAGAGCTGGGGTTGTTGCTGTTGCGAACTCGTTGGAAGAAGTGGTTAGAGGTGTTTGTTTGGGTTTAAACTGTTAGTAGATAGAGGTATGGGAATTGATTTGGAAGAAGGAGATAATAAAAATATGTGTTTGTGGGAGACAGGAATTGGCAAAATGATCATGGAAAGAGAAGGGCCTCAAAATAACAATTCACTTAGGGTATATTACACTAGCAGTAGAAGTCTAAGAAATAAAATTAACGAATTAAATGCTCTTGTCTGCACAGAAAAAATAGATATTATTGCACTTACCGAAACGTGGATGAATGTAGAAAATAGAGAACTATTAGCTGAATATCAAATAAATGGATTTAAACTATTTAACACAGATAGATATATTAGACGAGGAGGGGGAGTAGCCATATATGTTAGGGACAATTTGAAATGTAGTCTCAAAGAAGGAATCAAAACTGAGCCACACACAGAAACTATTTGGATAGAATTATACGAAAAAGCAAATAATATTGTAATAGGAGTTATATATAGGCCACCAAATTTAGACAGAATGGAAGCAAAGCATCTATAGGATGAAATATTTAGGGCATCTAGATCTAACAGTATTTACGTCATGGGTGACTTTAATTTTAGTGGAATAAACTGGTTGAACAAAACAGGGAATAGTGAAGCAGAAGATTTTCTAGAATTAATTGACGATTGCTTTCTTACTCAACACATTAAGGAACCAACACGGGAAAATAATATTTTAGATTTAGTGTTAACTAACAGGGAAACACAAATTAATGACATCGAAGTAGGGAGTGAGCTAGGGAACAGTGATCACAAAGAAATCAGATTTAGCATAGAATGGAATAGACTTGTAGGAGAAAATTCTGTTAAAGTGCCAGATTTTCGAAAAGCTGATTTTAATAGCCTAAGAATTTTTTTGGGTCAAATTGATTGGAAAGTCTTGGGTATGGGGTGGGGGCCGGTCTTGGAGCGAGACATGAACCCAGCGATAGGTGACGTAAATGGGGATTTCGATGTGCATTCAATATATAACTTATTAAAGAATATTCTAAACAAAGCACAGGAACGTAGTATACCATACAAATTGAATAGATCGAATACTTATGACCCAAAGTGGATAACAAAGAATTTGAAGAACCTTATAGGTAAAAAGAAAGCTTGGTACAAAAGGATTAAAAATGAGGAGGTCACTTTAGAAAAGGAATTCGTACAAATGGTTAGAAATGTTAAAAAAAGAGATAAGGAAAGCAAAAAGAAACTATGAAGTTCGCATAGCAGGGCAAGCAAAGACAAATCCTAAAGGGTTTTTCCAGTTATATCGTACTAAGACTAGGGAAAGGAGAGGTCCATTAAAAACTGAGACAGGTCAAATAACAGATAGTGATGAAGAGATGAGTAGTATTTTTAATAAATATTTTGTATCTGTATTTACTAAAGAGGAACTTAACAATATGCCTTCAGCCGAACAAGTCTATGTGGGTGGGGACGAGGACAGGTTGACGAGTTTACAGTTACCAGGGAGGATGTTCTTAAACACATATTAAAACTCAAACCAAACAAATCCCCAGGGCCAGATGAAGTGTTTGCCAGGGTGCTTAAAGAATGCAAAGAGGAGCTTTGTGACCCACTGTCAACCATATTTAATAAATCAATAGAGTCAGGCAGAGTGCCAGAGTTTTGGAAAGTTGCTAATGTGATACCAGTTTTTAAGAAAGCAGATAGATCACTTGCGTCTAACTATCGACCAATTAGCCTAACGTCTATTGTGGGAAAGTTACTCGAATGTATAATAGCAAATAAAATTCGTCTTCATCTTGAAAAACAAATTAATAATTGAGTCGCAACATGGTTTTATAAATGGCTGTTCATGTGTAACAAATTTGTTATCTTTTTATTCTAGCATTGTTGAGGCAGTTGATAGTGGTAAGGATTGTGATGTTGTGTACCTTGACTTTAGCAAAGCTTTTGATACAGTGCCACATGAAAGACTGATTAAAAAGATTGTCTCATGGTATTGGGGGTGCTATATTAAGCTGGATTAGGGCATGGCTATACCAAAGGAAACAGAGAATTAGTGGCCCCAGACATCACTCGGTACCCCTACTCAAATCTCTGAATATGTTAGACATTAAGTCACTGCACATTCTCTCATGTGTATTATACATATATAAAACGCTAAACTATAATGCCAATCCTGATCTCAAAAGCTTCATAGAAGGTTGTAACAGAACCCATGAGCACCACACCAGAAATAAATACAGTTTTGATATTCCTAGAGTATGACTTAATCAAACCAGAAATGCTCTACAAATCAAGGGGCCCAGAATGTGGAATGACCTTCCCAACCATGTTAAAGACTGTACCTCTCTCAACCAGTTTAAGTTAAAAACGAAGCTATACCTAATAAATTCCCTGTAACCTACCTTACCCCTCTGTTGTCAACCCATGTATGTTTTTTTTTTTTTTTTTTTTTTTTTCAAATCAACGCTGCTTGAATGTAATTTTCTGTAATAATTTGTATTTGTATTTGTGCTGCTTTTTCAACAATGTTCCCCCCTCTTTTACCTCTATTTTTATTTGTACTCAACACATTTTATTCTTTTTACCCATTAGTTTTAAGCTTTAGTCATTAGTGTTTTTTCCTGCCCGAAACGCTTTGCGTAATAGTGGCTTTAGGCATTGTATGTACTAGCTCTATCTATAAAGCCAACAAACTTTGTAAAATCTCTTTATGTATGTACCTTTACCTAAATAAAAATTATTATTATTATTATATAAATGGAGCCAAGTCAGAGTGGGAAAATGTTGTACGTGGAATGCCTCAAGGCTCTGTCCTGGGACCTCTGTTGTTTATAATATATATAAATGATTTAGATTCAGGTTTGAGTAGCAACATTTGCAAATTTGCCGATGATACGAAAATCGGTAGGGAAATTAATTCGGAGGAGGACTCTCTATCACTTCAAGTGGATCTAGATAGGGTTTTGAAATGGTCAAAGGATTAGCAGATGCAGTTTAATGCTGATAAATGTAAAGTTCTGAGGTTAGGTAATGATGATAGAGTTACAAGATACGAGCTAGATGGTGTTGAGATTGTGAAGTCGGGTTGCGAAAGGGATCTGGGAGTTATGATTAGTAAGAATTTAAAACAAAAGGATCAATGCATAAATGTTCGTAATAAGGCAAATCGGACACTTGGATTTATTAATCGCAGCGTTAGTAACAAGACACCTGGTGTGGTTCTCAAGCAATATCTTGCTCTAGTTAGGCCCCATTTAGATTAGGCAGTTCAGTTTTGGTCGCCATATTATACAATGGATATAAATTCACTTGAACGTGTCCAGCGTAGGATGACTAAGTTAATTCCCCAAATTAGAAATCTTTCATATAAAGAAAGATTAACAAAGCTTAAGTTGCATTCACTGGAAAGGAGAAGAGTTAGCGGTAACATGATAGAGGTTTACAAGTGGGTGAATGGACATAACAAAGGGGATATTAATAGGGTATTAAAAGTATCAACACAAGACAGAACACGAAACAATGGGTATAAATTGGATAAGTTTAGATTTAGGAAAGACTTGGGTAAATACTGGTTCAGTAACAGGGTTGTTGATTTGTGGAACCAATTACCGCGTAACGTGCTGGAGGTGGGGTCCCTCAATTGTTTCAAGCGCGGGTTGGATAAGTATATGAGTGGGATTGGGTGGTTATAAATAGGAGCTGCCTCGTATGGGCCAATAGGCCTTCTGCAGTTGCCTTTGTTCTTATGTTCTTCTATATGGCTACTTCCCCTCCTCGTCTAATATATCTATCTGTGTGAAAAAGTTTAAATCCATTTATCTGATATTCAGCTAATAGTTCTCTATTTTCTACATTCATCCACGTTTCGGTAAGTGCAATAATATCTATTTTTTCTGTGCAGACAAGAGCATTTTATTCATTAATTTTATTTCTTAGACTTCTGCTGTTAGTGTAATATATCCTAAGTGAATTGTTATTTTGAGGAGCTTTTCTTTCCCTGATCATTTTGCCAATTCTTTTCTCCCACGAACACATACTTTTATTACCTCCTTCCTCCAAATCAATTCCCATACCACTATCTACTAACAATTTAAACCCAAACAAACACCTCTTACCACTGGTTCCAACGAGTTCGCAACAGCAACAACCCCAGCCCTCGATAGATGCACCCCATCACGAGCATACATTAAATTTCTTCCATAGAAGCGTTCCCAGTTGTCTATGAAAGATATTGCATTTGATTTGCAATATCTTTCCAGCCGGCAATTGACACCAAGTGCCCTCGACATCCATTCATTTCCCACTCCGTTTCTTGGAAGAATGCCACATATGATCGGGATTCCTCCCTTGCTCCTAACTAATTCAATGGCTGTCCTAAATCTCTGTATTAGTTCCTCACTCCTAACTCGCCCAACATCATTACCCCCTGCACTAATACAAATAATGGGTTTGTTCCCATTTCCCGTCATAATATCATTCATGTTTTCAACAATATCACCAATTCCAGCTCCCGGATAGCAAACCCTTAATCTGTTCCCCCTATCTCTGGCACAAAACGTTCTGTCTAAATACCTCACCTGGGAATCTCCCACAACCAAAATTCGCTTCGGTACCGCCCTAACTTTCTGAGCAGCCTGAGGGGCCTGCGCTCCGCCGTTCCTCGCTGATTTCCTCGCTGCAGGCGCACTACAGCACTCGTCCTCCAACAAGGCAAATGAATTTTCCGTCCTTAGGGCGTCTGTAGGCGGCCTTGTCAAGGTCTTCTTAAGACCCCTGTCTTTCACTACTCTCCACGATGAGGTCTCGTCAACACTGGTCTCCTCCTTCGTTTCCTCTCGAAGTCTCAGCCGTTGTGCCTCCTCCCGCAGGGAGTTCATCTCTGCTCTCAGAGCTCCAACCAAACTCACCAAATCATTTACTAATCCTTCCATTATTGCAATAATAATGTTACTCCAGAGCTCCAGCTAACACAACCTCTCACTGTGACAGCACCTGACTTCCACTACCAACCATGAGCTTCTATTTTTTTTATATACCATGAGCTTCTATTTTTTTTATATACCATGAGCTTCTATTTTTTTAATTAGTCTTTCATGTGGCACTGTATCAAAAGCTTTGCTAAAGTCAAGGTACACAACATCACAATCCTTACCACTATCAACTGCCTCAACTATGCTGGAATAAAAAGTTAGCAAATTTGTTAAACATGAACGGCCATTTGTAAAACCATGTTGTGACTCATTTATTAATTTATGTTTTTCAAGATGGAGACGAATTGTATTTCAATTATTGATTCAAGTAACTTTCCCACAATAGACGTTAGGCTAATTGGCCGATAGTTTGACGCAAGTGATCTATCTCCTTTTTCAAAAACTGGTACTGACAGGTATTATGAAAGTACCACATTAGCTACCTTCCATGACTTTGGCACTCTGCCTGACTCTATTGATTTATTAAATATGGTAGACAGTGGCTCGGAAAGCTCCTCTTTGCATTCTTTAAGCACCCTGGCAAACACTTCATCCGGCGCTGGGGATTTGTTTGGTTTTAGTTTTTCTAATTGTTTAATTACATCCTCCCTGGTAACTGCTAAACTAGTCAACCTGTCCTCATCCCCACCCACATAGACTTGTTCGGCTGAAGGCATATTGTTAAGTTCTTCTTTAGTAAATACAGAAATAAAATATTTGTTAAAAATACTTCTTATTTCCTTGTCATTATCCGTTATTTGACCTGTCTCAGATTTTAATGGACCAATCCTTTCCCTAGTCTTAGTTCGATATAACTGAAAAAAACCTTTAGGATTTGACTTTGCTTGCTCTGCTATGCGAACTTAATAGTTTCTTTTTGCTTTCCTAATCTTTTTTTTAACATTTAAGAACATAAGAACAAAGGCAACTGCAGAAGGCCTGTTGGCCCATACGAGGCAGCTCCTATTTATAACCACCCAATCCCACTCATATACATGTCCAACCCATGCTTGAAACAATCGAGGGACCCCACCTCCACAATGTTACGTGGCAATTGGTTCCACAAATCAACAACCCTGTTACTGAACCAGTATTTACCCAAGTCTTTCCTAAATCTAAACTTATCCAATTTATACCCATTGCAGGGGGTAATGATAATGGGCGAGTTAGGAGTGAGGAACTAATACAGAGATTTAGGACAGCCATTGAAATAGTTAGGAGCAAGGGAGGAATCCCGATCATATGTGGCATTCTTCCAAGAAAGGGAGTGGGAAATGAATGGATGTCGAGGGCACTTGGTGTCAATTGCCGGCTGGAAAGATATTGCAAATCAAATGCAATATCTTTCATAGACAACTGGGAACGCTTCTATGGAAGAAATGAAATGTATGCTCGTGATGGGGTGCATCTATCGAGGGCTAGGGTTGTTGCTGTTGCGAACTCGTTGGAACCAGTGGTTAGAGGTGTTTGTTTGGGTTTAAACTGTTAGTAGATAGTGGTATGGGAATTGATATGGAGGAAGGAGGTAATAAAAGTATGTGTTCGTGGGAGAAAAGAATTGGCAAAATGATCAGGGAAAGAAAAGGGCCTCAAAATAACAATTCACGTAGGATATATCACACTAACAGTAGAAGTCTAAGAAATAAAATTAATGAATTAAATGCTCTTGTCTGCACAGAAAAAATAGATATTATTGCACTTACTGAAACGTGGATGAATGTAGAAAATAGAGAACTATTAGCTGAATATCAGATAAATGGATTTAAACTATTTCACACAGATAGATATATTAGACGAGGAGGGGGAGTAGCCATATATGTTAGGGACAATTTGAAATGTAGTCTCAAAGAGGGAATCAAAACTGAGCCACACACAGAAACTATTTGGATAGAGTTAAACGAAAAAGCAAATAATATTATAATAGGAGTTATATATAGGCCACCAAATTTAGACAGAATTGAAGCAAAGCATCTATGGGATGAAATATCTAGAGCATCTAGATCTAACAGTATTTATGTCATGGGTGACTTTAATTTTAGTGGAATAAACTGGGTGAACAAAACAGGGAATAGTGAAGCAGAAGATTTTCTAGAATTAATTGACGATTGCTTTCTTACGCAACACATTAAGGAACCAACGCAGGAAAATAATATTTTTAATTTAGTGTTAACTAACAAAGAAACACAAATTAATGACATCAAAATAGGGAGTGAGCTGGGGAACAGTGATCACAAAGTTATCAGATTTAGCATAGAATGGAATAGACTTGTAGGAGAAAATTCTGTTAAAGTGCCAGATTCTCGAAAATCTGAGTTTAATAGCCTAAGAATTTTTTTGGGTCAAATAGATTGGAAAGTCTTGGGTATGGGGTGTGGGCCGGTCTTAGAGCGAGACATAAACCCAGCGACAGGTGACGTAAAAGGGGATTTCGATGTGGATTTAATGTATAACTTATTTAAGAATATTCTAAACAAAGCACTGGAACGTAGTATACCATACAAATTGAATAGAACGAATACTAATGACCCAAAGTGGATAACAAATAATTTAAAGAACCTTATAGGTAAAAAGAGAGCTTGGTACAAAAGGATTAAGAATGGGGAAGTCAGGTTAGAACAGGAATTCATACAAATGGTTAGAAATGTTAAAGAAGAGATTAGGAAAGCAAAAAGAAACTATGAAGTTCGCATAGCAGAACAAGCAAAGTCAAATCCTAAAGGTTTTTTTCAGTTATATCGAACTAAGACTAGGGAAAGGATAGGTCCATTAAAATCTGAGACAGGTCAAATAATGGATAATGACAAGGAGATGAGTAGTATTTTTAACAAATATTTTATATCTGTATTTACTAAAGAAGAACTTAACAATATGCCTTCAGCCGAAGAAGTCTATGTGGGGTGGGGATGAGGACAGGTTGACTAGTTTAGCAGTTACCAGGGAGGATGTAATTAAACAATTAGAAAAACTAAAACCAAGCAAATCCCCAGGGCCGGATGAAGTGTATGCCAGGGTGCTTAAAGAATGCAAAGAGGAGCTTTCCGAGCCACTGTCTACCATATTTAATAAATCAATAGAGTCAGGCAGAGTGCCAGAGTCATGGAAGGTAGCTAATGTGGTACCAATTTTTAAGAAAGGAGACAGATCACTTGCGTCAAACTATCGGCCAATTAGCCTAACGTCTATTGTGGGAAAGTTACTTGAATCAATAATTGCAAATACAATTCGTCTCCATCTTGAAAAACATAAATTAATAAATGAGTTGCAACATGGTTTTACAAATGGCCGTTCATGTTTAACAAATTTGCTAACTTTTTATTCCAGCATAGTTGAGGCAGTTGATAGTGGTAAGGATTGTGATGTTGTGTACCTTGACTTAAGCAAAGCTTTTGATACAGTGCCACATGAAAGACTAATTAAAAAAATAGAAGCTCATGGTATTGGTGTTGCTATATTAACTTGGATTAGGGCATGGCTATTCTAAAGGAAACAGAGAGTTAGTTTAAATGGGGTTAAGTCAGAGTGGGATAATGTTGTTAGTGGAGTACCTCAGGGCTCTGTCCTGGGTCCTCTGTTGTTTATAATATATATAAATGATTTAGATTCAGGTTTGAGTAGCAACATTTGCAAATTTGCCGATGATACGAAAATCGGTAGGGAAATTAATTCGGAGAAGGACTCGCTATCACTTCAAGTTGATCTAGATAGGGTTTTGAAAGGGTCAAATGATTGGCAAATGCAGTTTAATGCTGATAAATGTAGAGTTCTGACGCTAGGTAATGATGATAGAGTTACAAGATACGAGCTAGATGGTGTTGAGATTGCGAAGTCGGATTGCGAAAGGGATCTGGGAGTTATGATTAGTAAGAATTTAAAACAAAAGGATCAATGCATGAATGTTTGTAATAAGGCGAATAGGACACTGGGATTTATTAATCGAAGCGTTAGTAACAAGACACCTGGTGTGGTTCTTAAGCTATATCTTACTCTGGTTAGGCCCCATTTAGATTATGCAGTTCAGTTTTGGTGGCCGTATTATGGAATGGATATAAATTCACTTGAACGTGTCCAACGTAGGATGACTAAGTTAATTCCCCAAATTAGAAATCTTTCATATGAAGAAAGATTAACAAAGCTTAAGCTGCATTCATTGGAAAGGCGAAGAGTTAGGGGTGACATGATAGAGGTTTACAAGTGGATGAATGGACATAACAGGGGGGATATTAATAGGGTATTAAAAATATCAACACAAGACAGAACACGAAACAATGGGTATAAATTGGATAATTTTAGATTTAGGAAAGACTTGGGTAAATACTGGTTCAGTAACAGGGTTGTTGATTTGTGGAACCAATTACCGCGTAACGTGGTGGAGGTGGGGTCCCTCGATTGTTTCAAGCACGGGATGGACAAGTATATGAGTGGGATTGGGTGGTTATAGATAGGAGCTGCTTCGTATGGGCCAATAGACCTTCTGCAGTTACCTTTGTTCTTATGTTCTTTTTGTTTCGTGTTCTGTCTTGTGTTGATACTTTTAATACCCTATTAATATCCCCTTCGTTATGTCCATTCACCCACTTGTAAACCTCTATCGTGTCACCCCTAACTCTTCGCCTTTCCAGTGAATGCAACTTAAGCTTTGTTAATCTTTCTTCATATGAAAGATTTCTAATTTGGGGAATTAACTTAGTCATCCTACGCTGGACACGTTCAAGTGAATTTATATCCATTCTATAATATGGCGACCAAAACTGAACTGCATAATCTAAATGGGGCCTAACTAGAGCAAGATATAGCTTGAGAACCACACCAGGTGTCTTGTTACTAACGCTGCGATTAATAAATCCAAGTGTCCGATTTGCCTTATTACGAACATTTATGCATTGATATTTTTGTTTTAAATTCTTACTAATCATAACTCGCAGATCCCTTTCGCAATTCGACTTCGCAATCTCAACACCATCTAGCTCGTATCTTGTAACTCTATCATCATTACCTAACCTCAGAACTTTACATTTATCAGCATTAAACTGCATCTGCCAATCCTTCGACCATTTCAAAACCCTATCTAGATCAACTTGTAGTGATAGTGAGTCCTCCTCCGAATTATTTTCCCTACCGATTTTCGTATCATCGGCAAATTTGCAAATGTTGCTACTCAAACCTGAATCTAAATCATTTATATATATTATAAACAACAAAGGTCCCAGGACAGAGCCCTGAGGCACCCCGCTTGCAACATTTTCCATCTCTGACTTGACTCCATTTATACTAACTCTCTGTTTCCTTTGGTATAGCCATGCCCTAATCCAGCTTAATATAGCACCCCCAATACCATGAGACTCTATCTTTTTAATCAGTCTTTCAAGTGGCACTGTATCAAAAGCTTTGCTAAAGTCAAGGTACACAACATCGCAATCCTTACCACTATCAACTGCCTTAACAATGCTAGAATAAAGAGATAACAAATTTGTTAAACATGAACGGCCATTTATAAAACCATGTTGCGACTCAATTATTAATTTATGTTTTTCATGATGAAGACGAATTTTATTTGCTATTATAGATTCGAGTAACTTTCCCACAATAGACGTTAGGCTAATTGGTCGATAGTTAGACGCAAGTGATCTATCTCCTTTCTTAAAAACTGGTATCACATTAGCAACTTTCCAAAACTCTGGCACTCTGCCTAACTCTATTGATTTGATTTATTAAATATGGTTGACAGTGGTCACAAAGCTCCTCTTTGCATTCTTTAAGCACCCTGGCAAACACTTCATCCGGCCCTGGGGATTTGTTTGGTTTGAGTTTTACTGTTTGTTTAAGAACATCCTCCCTGGTAACTGTTAAACTCGTCAACTTGTCCTCGTCCCCACCCACATAGACTTGTTCAGCTGAAGGCATATTGTTAAGTTCCTCTTTAGTAAATACAGATACAAAATATTTATTAAAAATACTACTCATCTCTTCATCACTATCTGTTATTTGACCTGTCTCAGTTTTTAATGGACCTATCCTTTCCCTAGTCTTAGTACGATATAACTGAAAAAATCCTTTAGGATTTGTCTTTGCTTGCCCTGCTATGCGAACTTCATAGTTTCTTTTTGCTTTCCTTATCTCTTTTTTAACATTTCTAACCAGTTGTACGAATTCCTGTTCTAAAGTGACCTCCCCATTTTTAATCCTTTTGTACCAAGCTCTCTTTTTACCTATAAGATTCTTCAAATTCTTTGTTATCCACTTTGGGTCATTAGTATTCGATCTATTCAATTTGTATGGTATACTACGTTCCTGTGCTTTGTTTAGAATATTCTTAAATAAGTTATATATTGAATCCACATCGAAATCCCCATTTACGTCACCTATCGCTGGGTTCATGTCTCGCTTCAAGACCGGCCCCCACCCCCATACCCAAGACTTTCCAATCAAATTGACCCAAAAAATTTCTTAGGCTATTAAAATCAGCTTTTCGAAAATCTGGCACGTTAATAGAATTTTCTCCAACAGGTCTATTCCATTCTATGCTAAATCTGATTTCTTTGTGATCACTGTTCCCTAGCTCACTCCCTATTTCGATGTCATTAATTTGTGTTTCCCTGTTAGTTAACACTAAATCTAAAATATTATTTTCCCGTGTTGGTTCCTTAATATGTTGCGTAAGAAAGCAATCGTCAATTAATTCTAGAAAATCTTCTGCTTCACTATTCCCTGTTTTGTTCAACCAGTTTATTCCACTAAAATTAAAGTCACCCATTACGTAAATACTGTTAGATCTAGATGCCCTAGATTATTTATTTTATTTATTTATTCATTTATTTATTTATTTATGCATATACAAGAATGTACATAAGGAATGTGAGGATACAAATATGGTAATTACAATCTTGTAAAGCCACTAGCACGCGCAGCGTTTCGGGCAGGTCCTTAGTCTAAGAAAATTTTAAGGAGGTAAATACTTGCAAAATTTATAGACAAAAAAATGATAACAGTTACATGAAATGAAAAAAAAGAAGATGAGTGAAAATTGTAGGTACAGTATATTAAAGCACATAGGTAGCTAAGATTGATTGCAATGACAGCTTGAATGGTAGTTGACAAAAATTGGTAGGCACAATACAGCAGAAACAATATAAGATTCATTGCAATGACAGCTTGAATGGTAGTTGACAAAATTTGGTAGTCACAATACAGCATATGGCTAGCATATAAAAGAAGACAGCAATGAACACAATGATAAGGTTGTTTGATATTACATAAAAATTAGGAGATTGGGTAACACTAGGTACAGAGCAAATTTAAAGCTCAGTGTAGGAAACTAAGAAGATGAAGTTAGGTACTTTTTGGTTTTGCTTTTAAATAAGACAAAAGTTTTACAGTTTTTCAATTCACTAGGGAGTAAGTTCCATAGACTAGGTCCCTTAATTTGCATAGAGTGTTTACACAGATTAAGTTTGACCCTGGGGATATCAAAGAGATATTTATTTCTGGTGTGGTGATAATGGGTCCTATTTCATCTGTCCAGGGAGAGTTTCAGAGCATGGTTTGCATTTAAGAACAGGGTTTTGTAAATGTAGTTGACACAAGAGAATGTGTGGAGGGAGTTAATATTTAGTAAATTTCGGGATTTAAACAAGGGAGCTGAGTGTTGTCTGAAAGCAGAGTTAGTTATTAATTCTGATAGCAGATTTTTGCTGTGTGATGATGGGCATAAGGTGGTTTGCAGTGGTAGACCCCCATGCACAGATTCCATAATTAAGATAGGGGTAGATTAGTGCATAATATAGTGAGAGGAGAACAGAGTTAGGAACATAATATCTGATTTTGGAGAGTATACCAACAATCGTAGAGACTTTCTTAGTTACGTGATGAATGTGGGTGCTGAAGTTGAGTCTCTTGTCTAGGAATAGGCCTAGAAACTTGCCATCATTTTCATTACTGATGTTAATGTTGTCTATCTGTAGCTGAATTGCATTTGATGATTTGCTTCCAAATAAGATCTAGTAAGTCTTTTCGATGTTTAATGTTAGTTTGTTCGTTGACATCCATAAGTGGACTTTTTTTAATTCATTATTCACAACATTATTTAGTGTATGTGGGTTGAGGTTTGAATAGATAAGGGTAGTATCGTCAGCAAACAATATAGGTTTGAGAATATTAGAGACATTAGGCAGATCGTTTATATATATAAGAAATAGAAGAGGTCCTAAGATGCTGCCCTGTGGCACTCCAACGGTAATTGGTAGAGTGGAAGAAGTTGTATCATTGATGGTTACATATTGGTGTCTGTCACTAAGATAGGATCGAATGTAGTCAAGGGCAAGGCCTCGGATTCCATAATGCTGGAGTTCAAGTAAGAGGTAGTTGTGATTAACAGTATCAAAGGCTTTTCTTAGGTCAGTGAAGAGTCCAATTGGAAACTCATTTTTGTCAAGGGCTGAGTAGATAACGTCAAGGAGACTAATGATTGCATCGTTGGTGCTCTTTTGGGACCGGAAGAAAAACTGGCAGGGGCTGAGTATGTCGAATTTTACGAGGTAGGAATAGAGCTGTTTGTAAATAATTTTTTCAAATATTTTTGATAAAATGGGTAGATTTGATATTGGTCTATAATTGTTTATGTCAGCCGGATTGCCTCCTTTATGGACTGGCGTTACTCTTGCTTTTTTGAGGATATCAGGGAAGGTGTGACACTCTATAGATTTGTTGAACAGTAGTGTTATGGGTGGGGCAAGGGCATGGGAGGCTCTCTTGTACACAATGGACGGAATTTCACTGGTGTTCCCTGCCTTGGTTTTTAGAGAGTGTATGATGGACACAACATCTGCCGGGCTGATTGGTGAAAGGAGAAGAGAGTTTGGATAGCTGCCTGAGAGATATGTGTTAATATGTGTCTGAGTCTGTGGGATTTTACTGGCAAGATTAGCACCAACCGATTAAAAGAAACTATTA
Organism: Procambarus clarkii; assembly: GCF_040958095.1. Classification (NCBI taxonomy): domain Eukaryota; kingdom Metazoa; phylum Arthropoda; class Malacostraca; order Decapoda; family Cambaridae; genus Procambarus; species Procambarus clarkii. The sequence continues at coordinate 10,998,692 of NC_091211.1, forward strand.
AATTCATTTGCCAATTCTAAATCAGTTGACGGTATATCCCCATCCTTGTAGAGTTTTATTTGGTTAAATGAGTGTTGTTTAGTTCCTAGGATACTAGAGATAGTTTTCCAAGTGCTTTTCATGTTGCCTTTTGCTTCATTGAATCTATTCACATAATATGCAAGTTTTGCCTTTCTTATGATACTGGTAAGCATTGATGAGTACCTTTTAGCTACTTCCTTTGAAACTAGGCCAATCCTAACTTTCTTTTCATATTCATGTTTCTTGTTGATTGAGTTGAGAATGCCACTTGTGAGCCATGGATTGTTTAATCTTTTGTCAGTTACTTGCTTGGTAAGAAGGAGACAATGAAGGTTGTAGAGGCTTAGAGTTTTGGAGAGGAAGAGTTTAGCTAATGAATTTATATCATGGGTATTATTGAATTCAGAATCCCAGTTAATATTGTGAAGTGCCTCTGTAAGATTGTCTAAAGCTGATTCACTGTGTAGCCTAAATGAAAGTTTCTTGCTTTTTGGTGGTGTTATGTCCATGTTCGCTATGAGAAAGGTAGGATAGTGGTCAGTTGTTCTGTCGTAGATTATACCAGATACAAGGGGAGCTGTTATGTTTGTCCATATGCGGTCCAAGGTAGTGGCTGAATGAAGTTTGAGTGACTCGGGTAGGTTTGGTGATTGTGGGGATTAGCATACAAGAGTTCATTCTGTTAAGGAAATAGTCAACTTGAGAGCAATTTTGTTGACCCAGGTCAATATTAAAGTCTCCTCCCAGAATGATGTGGTTTTTGTTGAGATTGTTGTTTATAATAAGATTCCTTAGGTTGTCTGAGAAAGAAGCTATGTTAGTATTGGGAAATCTATAGATGGCTCCAATAATCAAAGAGGATTTAAGGGATTTAATTGTAAACTGAGCAAAATATATTCATAGTAGTCATCTCTGTCACTAATGTGACAGAGATGTGACTAATGTGACTGTTGCAGATAAATGTATCTCGGTAATATATAGCTGTGCCACCACCTTTTTTATTAGGCCTACAGTTATGAATGGCTTTATAACCAGCTAAGTTGTAGAGTTGGGTATATTCTCTATTTAGCCAAGTTTCTGTTAAAATAATGAACGATAGGTTAGTACCTAGTGCTGTGAGCAATGCATTTAAATCGTCAAAATGTTTACCAAGTGATCTAACATTTTGGTTATAAACTGATAGACAGGTGCTATTTTGAAGTTTGTTTTTAGCCTGGTGTGCTGTGAAATACTTGCAATAATGATGATCAATGTGCTGGTTGGTGTAGATATGAGACAGAAGATTTTGATCAAGATCAATATCAGTGTGCATAGAGATGCAGAGGGATCACGATACAAGATACACGATAAAGCAAAACACAAGAATAAAAGCAAATACAATAAAATAGTAACAATTTAGAAGTAAAATAAAGATCCAATAGATAGCCAGGAAGGACACAGAAGTTACATAAAATAAAAAACAAAAAATCAGTAGAGACTGACAATATAAATATAAAATAAAAAATAATAAGAAAAATAATAATCATAAAAAAAATGATCTTGAAGATAATTAGCTTAGTAATGGTTAATTAACAGGGTAATAAAAAGCCCTAATTTTAGTGACAAGGGGATTAACTTAGAACAAATAATTAAGAGTATAAAACAGGCAAAGATGACAAGCAAAAAAAAATAAAATAAAAATAAAAATAAACACCTTTGGAAAGGAAAGGCAGAGCTTAAGTACACTTTGGTTGTATGTGAGACTACAAATTATGTTCTGGTTATTCAGCTGATATCCCACAGTCATCCAGGAAAGAAGTGAGGTGTGCTTCAGTGGTTATGACATAAGTTTTTCCAGAGTTTTTTTGAATATCACGCTCGAACGCTCATCCGCTCCTGACGACCCTGCTCCCCCTCCAACTTTATCAGCTGCTCCTTGAGCCCACAACATCCCTAACATGATGTAACAACCCCAGAAGGCAGCTAAGTACCCAGTGACCTAAATGTGACCGAAATATTCGACAAAACCTAACCTACTACCTCATCTCGACCTCATTAGTGTTGCTCCCTGGAGGAAGCTAACCTGACGTTTGCTGCTGCCATATCAACAAGTCTACCCCATCTGCTGCATACATCTCTGCTGCTACCATGCTAAACAATTCTAAGCTCGGCAAGGCCGTAAAGAATGATAGCACACCTATCAGGATGAACCCAACCAGCCAAGCTAGCAACAGGAATAATGCGGCTGTCTCCCCCTTAGGGGCTACCGGGGGGAGTACCGACCCTCCCTGCGTCAACAATAACAAACCTTCCCAGCTGATTGAAGCGTCGTCACTGACTCGAGCCTTACAACAGTTATGTAACCATATGGAGCAACTTAAACGAGCTGCCTCCCCATGTACTGACTTTAAGCGTCCCGCTGATAATCCATGGCTCAGATTATTGACTCAAATACATGATGACCAAAAGTCTATAATCCGAGAGCAGTCGGACCTGATAATGAAGCTTCAGAGTGATGCTTTGGCAATGCACAAGGCTAACCAAGATCTGTCTGCCAGAGTCGGCCACCTCGAACATGAATTAAGCTCTCTTCGGATCTCGGTTACTAACTTTAAACCAGCAGAAACCTCTAAGAAGCAAGAAGAGATGTTACAAAAGTTAGAGAACCACTTTAACTCCCTACAACAGCAACACACTGCAACCCAAGACGAATCAGACCAACTTAAGCTCCTTGATTCTGTCATCATCTCATCACAGGATTTTCCCAATGAAACTGACAGAGAAGACTGTACTGCCATCGTGATCCAGGAATTGCGTACTAAGTTGAATTATTCAATCGAAGCAAGAGACATTAAGTCAGCTTATAGAGTGGGTACCAAATCATCTGGTGCAAACAACAGAAGGATACGCGTGAAGTTAGATAGCTGCTCCCGCAAGTCAGACCTTATCACTGCTGCAGTCGCTAGGAAATCCAAGGTTTATGTGAACGAATGTCTTACCAGATTCAGACAAAATCTCTTATTTAAACTACGTGGAATTCGCAATAGATCCACTGCTATTAAACATTGTTTTGTGCGCGATGGTAAAATAATAGCTAGGAAGACTGACTCTGGAAAAACTTATGTCATAACCACTGAAGCACACCTCACTTCTTTCCTGGATGACTGTGGGATATCAGCTGAATAACCAGAACATAATTTGTAGTCTCACATACAACCAAAGTGTACTTAAGCTCTGCCTTTCCTTTCCAAAGGTGTTTATTTTTATTTTTTATTTTAATTTTTACTTTATTTTTTTGTTTGTCATCTTTGCCTGTTTTATACTCTTAATTATTTGTTCTTAGTTAATCCCCTTGTCACTAAACCTAGGGCTTTTTATTACCCTGTTAATTAACCATTACTAAGCTAATTATCTTCAAGATCATTTTTTTTATGATTATTATTTTTCTTATTATTTTTTATTTTACATTTATATTGTCAGTCTCTACGGATTTTTTGTGTTTTATTTTATGTAACTTCTGTGTCCTCCCTGGCTATCTATTGGATCTTTATTTTACTTCTAAATTGTTACTATTTTATTGTATCTGCTCTTATTCTTGTGTTTTGCTTTATCGTGTATCTTGTATCGTGATCCCTCTGCATCTCTATGCACACTGATATTGATCCTGATCAAAATCTTCTGTCTCATATCTATACCAACCAGCACATTGATCATCATTATTGTAAGTATTTCACAGCACACCAGGCTAAAAACAAACTCCAAAATAGCACCTGTCTATCAGTTTACAACCAAAATGTTAGATCACTTGGTAAACATTTTGACGATTTAAATGCACTACTCACAGCACTAGGTACTAACCTATCGTTCATTATTTTAACAGAAACTTGGCTAAATAAAGACTATACCCAACTCTACAACTTAGCTGGTTATAAAGCCATTCATAACTGTAGGCCTAATAAAAAAGGTGGTGGCACAGCTATATATTACAGAGATACATTTATCTGCAACAGTGTTATTAGTGACAGAGATGACTACTGTGAATATACTTTTGCTCAGTTTACAATTAAATCCCTTAAATCCTCTTTGACTATTGGAGCCATCTATAGATTTCCTAATACTAACATAGCTTCTTTCTCAGACAACCTAAGGAATCTTATTATAAACAACAATCTCAACAAAAACCACATCATTCTGGGAGGAGACTTTAATATTGACCTGGGTCAACAAAACTGCTCTCAAGTTGACTATTTCCTTAAATGCATGAACTCCTGTATGCTAATCCCCACTATCACCAAACCTACCCGAGTCACTCAAACATCAGCCACTACCTTGGACCACATATGGACAAACATAACAGCTCCCCTTGTATCTGGTATAATCTACGACAGAACAACTGACCACTATCCTACCTTTCTCATAGCGAACATGGACATAACACCACCAAAAAGCAAGAAACTTTCATTTAGGCTACACAGTGAATCAGCTTTAGACAATCTTACAGAGGCACTTCACAATATTAACTGGGATTCTGAATTCAATAATACCCATGATATAAATTCATTAGCTAACCTCTTCCTCTCCAAAACTCTAAGCCTCTACAACCTTCATTGTCCCCTTCTTACAAAGCAAGTAACTGACAAAAGATTAAACAATCCATGGCTCACAAGTGGCATTCTCAACTCAATCAACAAGAAACATGAATATGAAAAGAAAGTTAGGATTGGCCTAGTTTCAAAGGAAGTAGCTAAAAGGTACTCATCAATGCTTACCAGTATCATAAGAAAGGCAAAACTTGCATATTATGTGAATAGATTCAATGAAGCAAAAGGCAACATGAAAAACACTTGGAAAACTATCTCTAGTATCCTAGGAACTAAACAACACTCACATAACCAAATAAAACTCTACAAGGATGGGGATATACCGTCAACTGATTTAGAAATGGCAAATGAATTTAATAGTTTCTTTTCATCGGTTGGTGCTAATCTTGCCAGTAAAATCCCACAGACTCAGACACATATTAACACATATCTCTCAGGCAGCTATCCAAACTCTCTTCTCCTTTCACCAATCAGCCCGGCAGATGTTGTGTCCATCATACACTCTCTAAAAACCAAGGCAGGGAACACCAGTGAAATTCCGTCCATTGTGTACAAGAGAGCCTCCCATGCCCTTGCCCCACCCATAGCACTACTGTTCAACAAATCTATAGAGTGTCACACCTTCCCTGATATCCTCAAAAAAGCAAGAGTAACGCCAGTCCATAAAGGAGGCAATCCGGCGGACATAAACAATTATAGACCAATATCAAATCTACCCATTCTATCAAAAATATTTGAAAAAATTATTTACAAACAGCTCTATTCCTACCTCGTAAAATTCGACATACTCAGCCACTGCCAGTTTGGCTTCCGGTCCCAAAAGAGTACCAATGATGCAATCATTAGTCTCCTTGACATTATCTACTCAGCCCTTGACAAAAATGAGTTTCCGATTGGACTCTTCATTGACCTAAGAAAAGCCTTTGATACTGTTAATCACAACTACCTCTTACTTAAACTCCAGCATTATGGAATCCGAGGCCTTGCCCTTGACTACATCCGATCCTATCTTAGTGACAGACACCAATATGTAACCATCAATGATACAACTTCTTCCACTCTACCAATTACCGTTGGAGTGCCACAGGGCAGCATCTTAGGACCTCTTCTATTTCTTATATATATAAACGATCTGCCTAATGTCTCTAATATTCTCAAACCTATATTGTTTGCTGACGATACTACCCTTATCTACTCAAACCTCAACCCACATACACTAAATAATGTTGTGAATAATGAATTAAAAAAAAGTCCACTTATGGATGTCAACGAACAAACTAACATTAAACATCGAAAAGACTTACTACATCTTATTTGGAAGCAAATCATCAAATGCAATTCAGCTACAGATAGACAACATTAACATCAGTAATAAAAATGATGGCAAGTTTCTTGGCCTATTCCTAGACAAGAGACTCAACTTCAGCACCCACATTCAACACATAACTAAGAAAGTCTCTAAGACAGTTGGTATACTCTCCAAAATCAGATATTATGTTCCTAACTCTGCTCTCCTCTCACTATATTATGCACTAATCTACCCTTATCTTAATTATGGTATCTGTGCATGGGGGTCTACCACTGCAAACCACCTTAAGCCCATCATCACACAGCAAAAATCTGCTATCAGAATAATAACTAACTCTGCTTTCAGACAACACTCAGCTCCCTTGTTTAAATCTCTAAACTTGCTAAATATTAACTCCCTCCACACATTCTCTTGTGTCAACTACATTTACAAAACCCTGTTCTTAAATGCAAACCATGCTCTGAAACTCTCCCTGGACAGATGTAATAGGACCCATTATCACCACACCAGAAATAAATATCTCTTTGATATCCCCAGGGTCAAACTTAATCTGTGTAAACACTCTATGCAAATTAAGGGACCTAGTCTATGGAACTCACTCCCTAGTGAATTGAAAAACTGTAAAACTTTTGCCTTATTTAAAAGCAAAACCAAAAAGTACCTAACTTCATCTATTTAGTTTCCTACACTGAGCTTTAAATTTGCTCTGTACCTAGTGGTACCCAATCTCATAATTTTTATGTAATATCAAACAACCTTATCATTGTGTTCATTGCTGTCTTCTTTTATGTGCTAGCCATATGCTGTATTGTGACTACCAATTTTTGTCAACTACCATTCAAGCTGTCATTGCAATCAATCTTATATTGTTTCTGCAGTATTGTGCCTACCAATTTGTTGTCAACTACCATTTTAAGCTGTCATTGCAATCAATCATAGCTATCTATGTGCTTTAATATACTGTACCTATAATTTTCTCTCATTTTTTTTTCATTCCATGTAATCTGTTATCATTTTTTTGTCTATAAATTTTGCAAGTATTTACCTCCTTAAAATTTTCTTAGATTAAGGACCTGCCCGAAACGCTGCGCGTGCTAGTGGCTTTACAAGACTGTAATTACCATAATTGTATCCTCACATTCCTTATGTACATTCTTGTATATGCATAAATAAATAAATAAAGAGTCAGTCTTCCTAGCTATTATTTTACCATCGCGCACAAAACAATGTTTAATAGCAGTGGATCTTTTGCAAATTCCACGTAGTTTAAATAAGAGATTTTGTCTGAATCTGGTAAGACATTCGTTCACATAAACATTGGATTTCCTAGCGACTGCAGCAGTGATAAGGTCTGACTTGCGGGAGCAGCTATCTAACTTCACTTGTATCTTTCTGTTGTTTGTACCAGATGATTTGGTACCCACTCTATAAGCTGACTTAATGTCTCTTGCTTCGATTGAATAATTCAACTTAGTACGCAATTCCTGGATCACGATGGCAGTACAGTCTTCTCTGTCAGTTTCATGGGGAAAATCATGTGATGAGATGATGACAGAATCAAGGAGCTTAAGTTGGTCTGATTCGTCTTGGGTTGCAGTGTGTTGCTGTTGTAGGGAGTTAAAATGGTTCTCTAACTTTTGTAACATCTCTTCTTGCTTCTTAGAGGTTTCTGCTGGTTTAAAGTTAGTAACCGAGATCTGAAGAGAGCTTAATTCCTGTTCGAGGTGGTCGACTCTGACAGATAGATCTTGGTTAATCTTGTGCATGGCCAAAGCATCACTCTGTAGCTTCATTATCAGGTCCGTAGCTTCATTATCAGGTCCGACATGCTTTGGCAATGCACAAGGCTAACCAAGATCTGTCTGCCAGAGTCGGCCACCTTGAACATGAATTAAGCTCTCTTCAGATCTCGGTTACTAACTTTAAACCAGCAGAAACCTCTAAGAAGCAAGAAGAGATGTTACAAAAGTTAGAGAACCACTTTAACTCCCTACAACAGCAACACACTGCAACCCAAGACGAATCAGACCAACTTAAGCTCCTTGATTCTGTCATCATCTGATCACAGGATTTTCCCCATGAAACTGACAGAGAAGACTGTACTGCCATCGTGATCCAGGAATTGCGTGCTAAGTTGAATTATTCAATCGAAGCAAGAGACATTAAGTCAGCTTATAGAGTGGGTACCAAATCATCTGGTGCAAACAACAGAAGGATACGCGTGAAGTTAGATAGCTGCTCCCGCAAGTCAGACCTTATCACTGCTGCAGTCGCTATGAAATCCAAGATTTATGTGAACGAATGTCTTACCAGATTCAGACAAAATCTCTTATTTAAACTACGTGGAATTCGCAATAGATCCACTGCTATTAAACATTGTTTTGTGCGCGATGGTAAAATAATAGTTAGGAAGACTGACTCTGGAAAAACTTATGTCATAACCACTGAAGCACACCTCACTTCTTTCCTGGATGACTGTGGGATATCAGCTGAATAACCAGAACATAATTTGTAGTCTCACATACAACCAAAGTGTACTTAAGCTCTGCCTTTCCTTTCCAAAGGTGTTTATTTTTATTTTTATTTTTTTATTTTTTTTTTGTTTGTCATCTTTGCCTGTTTTATACTCTTAATTATTTGTTCTTAGTTAATCCCCTTGTCACTAAACCTAGGGCTTTTTATTACCCTGTTAATTAACCATTACTAAGCTAATTATCTTCAAGATCATTTTTTTTATGATTATTATTTTCTTATTATTTTTTATTTTACATTTATATTGTCAGTCTCTACTGATTTTTTGTGTTTTATTTTATGTAACTTCTGTGTCCTCCCTGGCTATCTATTGGATCTTTATTTTACTTCTAAATTGTTACTATTTTATTGTATCTGCTCTTATTCTTGTGTTTTGCTTTATCGTGTATCTTGTATCGTGATCCCTCTGCATCTCTATGCACACTGATATTGATCCTGATCAAAATCTTCTGTCTCATATCTATACCAACCAGCACATTGATCATCATTATTGCAAGTATTTCACAGCACACCAGGCTAAAAACAAACTCCAAAATAGCACCTATCTATCAGTTTATAACCAAAATGTTAGATCACTTGGTAAACATTTTCACGATTTAAATGCACTACTCACAGCACTAGGTACTAACCTATCGTTCATTATTTTAACAGAAACTTGGCTAAATAAAGACTATACCCAACTCTACAACTTAGCTGGTTATAAAGCCATTCATAACTGTAGGCCTAATAAAAAAGGTGGTGGCACAGCTATATATTACCGAGATACATTTATCTGCAACAGTGTTATTAGTGACAGAGATGACTACTGTGAATATACTTTTGCTCAGTTTACAATTAAATCCCTTAAATCCTCTTTGACTATTGGAGCCATCTATAGATTTCCTAATACTAACATAGCTTCTTTCTCAGACAACCTAAGGAATCTTATTATAAACAACAATCTCAACAAAAACCACATCATTCTGGGAGGAGACTTTAATATTGACCTGGGTCAACAAAATTGCTCTCAAGTTGACTATTTCCTTAACAGCATGAACTCCTGTATGCTAATCCCCACTATCACCAAACCTACCCGAGTCACTCAAACATCAGCCACTACCTTGGACCACATATGGACAAACATAACAGCTCCCCTTGTATCTGGTATAATCTACGACAGAACAACTGACCACTATCCTACCTTTCTCATAGCGAACATGGACATAACACCACCAAAAAGCAAGAAACTTTCATTTAGGCTACACAGTGAATCAGCTTTAGACAATTTTACAGAGGCACTTCACAATATTAACTGGGATTCTGAATTCAATAATACCCATGATATAAATTCATTAGCTAACCTCTTCCTCTCCAAAACACTAAGCCTCTACAACCTTCATTGTCCCCTTCTTACAAAGCAAGTAACTGACAAAAGATTAAACAATCCATGGCTCACAAGTGGCATTCTCAACTCAATCAACAAGAAACATGAATATGAAAAGAAAGTTAGGATTGGCCTAGTTTCAAAGGAAGTAGCTAAAAGGTACTCATCAATGCTTACCAGTATCATAAGAAAGGCAAAACTTGCATATTATGTGAATAGATTCAATGAAGCAAAAGGCAACATGAAAAACACTTGGAAAACTATCTCTAGTATCCTAGGAACTAAACAACACTCACATAACCAAATAAAACTCTACAAGGATGGGGATATACCGTCAACTGATTTAGAAATGGCAAATGAATTTAATAGTTTCTTTTCATCGGTTGGTGCTAATCTTGCCAGTAAAATCCCACTGACTCAGACACATATTAACACATATCTCTCAGGCAGCTATCCAAACTCTCTTCTCCTTTCACCAATCAGCCCGGCAGATGTTGTGTCCATCATACACTCTCTAAAAACCAAGGCAGGGAACACCAGTGAAATTCCGTCCATTGTGTACAAGAGAGCCTCCCATGCCCTTGCCCCACCCATAGCACTACTGTTCAACAAATCTATAGAGTGTCACACCTTCCCTGATATCCTCAAAAAAGCAAGAGTAACGCCAGTCCATAAAGGAGGCAATCCGGCGGACATAAACAATTATAGACCAATATCAAATCTACCCATTCTATCAAAAATATTTGAAAAAATTATTTACAAACAGCTCTATTCCTACCTCGTAAAATTCGACATACTCAGCCCCTGCCAGTTTGACTTCCGGTCCCAAAAGAGCACCAACGATGCAATCATTAGTCTCCTTGACGTTATCTACTCAGCCCTTGACAAAAATGAGTTTCCGATTGGACTCTTCATTGACCTAAGAAAAGCCTTTGATACTGTTAATCACAACTACCTCTTACTTAAACTCCAGCATTATGGAATCCGAAGCCTTGCCCTTGACTACATCCGATCCTATCTTAGTGACAGACACCAATATGTAACCATCAATGATACAACTTCGTCCACTCTACCAATTACCGTTGGAGTGCCACAGGGCAGCATCTTAGGACGTCTTCTATTTCTTATATATATAAACGATCTGCCTAATGTCTCTAATATTCTCAAACCTATACTGTTTGCTGACGATACTACTCTTATCTATTCAAACCTCAACCCACATACACTAAATAATGTTGTGAATAATGAATTAAAAAAAGTCCACTTATGGATGTCAACGAACAAACTAACATTAAACATCGAAAAGACTTACTACATCTTATTTGGAAGCAAATCATCAAATGCAATTCAGCTACAGATAGACAACATTAACATCAGTAATAAAGATGATGGCAAGTTTCTTGGCCTATTCCTAGACAAGAGACTCAACTTCAGCACCCACATTCAACACATAACTAAGAAAGTCTCTAAGACAGTTGGTATACTCTCCAAAATCAGATATTATGTTCCTAACTCTGCTCTCCTCTCACTATATTATGCACTAATTTACCCCTATCTTAATTATGGTATCTGTGCATGGGGGTCTACCACTGCAAACCACCTTAAGCCCATCATCACACAGCAAAAATCTGCTATCAGAATGATAACTAACTCAGCTTTCAGACAACACTCAGCTCCCTTGTTTAAATCCCTAAACTTGCTAAATATTAACTCCCTCCACACATTCTCTTGTGTCAACTACATTTACAAAACCCTGTTCTTAAATGCAAACCATGCTCTGAAACTCTCCCTGGACAGATATAATAGGACCCATTATCACCACACCAGAAATAAATATCTCTTTGATATCCCCAGGGTCAAACTTAATCTGTGTAAACACTCTATGCAAATTAAGGGACCTAGTCTATGGAACTCACTCCCTAGTGAATTGAAAAACTGTAAAACTTTTGCCTTATTTAAAAGCAAAACCAAAAAGTACCTAACTTCATCTTCTTAGTTTCCTACACTGAGCTTTAAATTTGCTCTGTACCTAGTGTTACCCAATCTCCTATTTTTTATGTAATTTCAAACAACCTTATCATTGTGTTCATTGCTGTCTTCTTTTATGTGCTAGCCATATGCTGTATTGTGACTACCAATTTTTGTCAACTACCATTCAAGCTGTCATTGCAACCAATCTTATATTGTTTCTGCTGTATTATGCCTACCAATTTTTTTGTCAACTACCATTCAAGCTGTCATTGCAATCAATCTTAGCTACCTATGTGCTTTAATATACTGTACCTACAATTTTCTCTCATCTTTTTTTCATTTCATGTAATCTGTTATCATTTTTTGTCTATAATTTTGCAAGTATTTACCTCCTTAAAATTTTCTTAGATTAAGGACCTGCCCGAAACGCTGCGCGTGCTAGTGGCTTTACAAGACTGTAATTACCATATTTGTATCCTCACATTCCTTATGTACATTCTTGTATATGCATAAATAAATAAATAAATAAATTTATTTGATATTCAGCTAATAGTTCTCTATTTAATACATTCATCCACGTTTCGGTAAATGCAATAATATCTATTTTTTTTTGTGCAGACAAGAGCATTTAATTCGTTAATTTTATTTCTTAGACTTCTACTGTTAGTGTAATACACCCTAAGTGAATTGTTATTTTGAGGCCCTTCTCTTTCCCTGATCATTTTGCCAATTCTTTTCTCCCACAAACACATACTTTTATTATCTCCTTCCTCCAAATCAATTCCCATACCTCTATCTACTAACAGTTTAAACCCAAACAAACACCTCTAACCACTTCTTCCAACGAGTTCGCAACAGCAACAACCCCAGCTCTCGATAGATGCACCCCATCACGAGCATACATTTCAATTCTTCAATAGAAGTGTTCCCAGTTGTCTATGAAAGATATTGCATTTGATTTGCAATATCTTTCCAGCCGGCAATTGACACCAAGTGCCCTTGACATCCATTCATTTCCCACTCCCTTTCTTGGAAGAATGCCACATATGATCGGGATTCCTCCCTTGCTCCTAACTAATTCAATGGCTGTCCTGAATCTCTGTATTAGTTCCTCACTCCTAACTCGTCCAACATCATTACCCCCTGCACTAATACAAATAATGGGTTTGTTTCCATTTCCCGTCATAATATCATTCATGTTTCCAACAATATCACCAATTCCAGCTCCCGGATAGCAAACCCTTAATCTGTTCTCCCTATCTCTGGCACAAAACATTCTGTCTAAATACCTCACCTGGGAATCTCCCACAACCAAAATTCGCTTCGATTCTCCCTTTTCCTTTCGAGCAGTTTGAGGGACCTGCGCTTCAATGCTCCTCGTTGGATAGGTCCATTAAAATCTGAGACAGGTCAAATAACGGATAATGACAAGGAGATGAGTAGTATTTTTAACAAATATTTTATATCTATATTTACTAAAGAAGAACTTAATAAAATACCTTCAGCCGAACAAGTCTATGTGGGTGGGGATGAGGACAGGTTGACTAGTTTAGTAGTTACCAGGGAAGATGTAATTAAACAATTAGAAAAACTAAAACCAAACAAATCCCCAGGGCCAGATGAAGTGTTTGCCAGGGTGCTTAAAGAATGCAAAGAGGAGCTTTCCGAGCCACTGTCTACCATATTTAATAAATTAATAGAGTCAGGCAGAGTGCCAGAGTCATGGGAGGTAGCTAATGTGGTACCAATTTTTAAGAAAGGAGATAGATCACTTGCGTCAAACTATCGGCCAATTAGCCTAACGTCTATTATGGGAAAGTTACTTGAATCAATAATTGCAAATACAATTCGTCTCCATCTTGAAAAACATAAATTAATAAACGAGTCGCAACATGGTTTTACAAATGGCTGTTCATGTTTAACAAATTTGCTAACTTTTTATTCCAGCAGAGTTGAGGCAGTTGATAATGGTAAGGATTGTGATGTTGTGTACCTTGACTTTAGCAAAGCTTTTGATACAGTGCCACATGAAAGACTAATTAAAAAAATAGAAGCTCATATAGAAGCTGGGGGTGCTATATTAAGTTGGATTAGGGCATGGCTATTCCAAAGGAAACAGAGAGTTAGTATAAGAACATAAGAACAAAGGCAACTGCAGAAGGCCTATTGGCCCATACGAGGCAGCTCCTATTTATAACCACCCAATCCCACTCATATACTTGTCCAACCCTCGCTTGAAACAATCGAGGGACCCCACCTCCAGCACGTTACGCGGTAATTGGTTCCACAAATCAACAACCCTGTTACTGAACCAGTATTTACCCAAGTCTTTCCTAAATCTAAACTTATCCAATTTATACCCATTGTTTCGTGTTCTGTCTTGTGTTGATACTTTTAATACCCTATTAATATCCCCTTTGTTATGTCCATTCACCCACTTGTAAACCTCTATCTTGTCACCCCTAACTCTTCGCCTTTCCAGTGAATGCAACTTAAGCTTTGTTAATCTTTCTTCATATGAAAGATTTCTAATTTGAGGAATTAACTTAGTCATCCTACGCTGGACACGTTCAAGTAAATTTATATCCATTCTATAATATTGCGACCAAAACTGAACTGCATAATCTAAATGGGGCCTAACTAGAGCAAGATATAGCTTGAGAACCACACCAGGTGTCTTGTTACTAACGCTGCGATTAATAAATCCAAGTGCCCGATTTGCCTTATTACGAACATTTATGCATTGATCCTTTTGTTTTAAATTCTTACTAATCATAACTCCCAGATCCCTTTCGCAATCCGACTTCGCAATCTCAACACCATCTAGCTCGTATCTTGTAACTCTATCATCATTACCTAACCTCAGAACTTTACATTTATCAGCATTAAACTGCATCTGCCAATCCTTTGACCATTTCAAAACCCTATCTAGATCAACTTGAAGTGATAGTGAGTCCTCCGAATTAATTTCCCTACCGATTTTCGTATCATTGGCAAATTTGCAAATGTTGCTACTCAAACCTGAATCTAAATAATTTATATATATTATAAACAACAGAGATCCCAGGACAGAGCCTTGAGGCACTCCACTTACAACATTTTCCCACTCTGACTTGATTCCATTTATACTAACTCTCTGTTTCCTTTGGTATAGCCATGCCCTAATCCAGCTTAATATAGCACCTCCAATACCATGAGACTCTATCTTTTTAATCAGTCTTTCATGTGGCACTGTATCAAAAGCTTTGCTAAAGTCAAGGTACACAACATCACAATCCTTACCACTATCAACTGCCTCGACTTTCCTAGAAAAAAAGATAACAAATTTGTTAAACATGAACGGCCATTTATAAAACTATGTTGCGACTCAATTATTAATTTATGTTTTTTCAAGATGAAAACGAATTTTATTTGCTATTATAGATTCGAGTAACTTTCCCACAATAGACGTTAGGCTAATTGGTCGATAGTTAGACGCAAGTGATCTATCTCCTTTCTTAAAAACTGGTATCACATTAGCAACTTTCCAAAACTCTGGCACTCTGCCTGACTCTATTGATTTATTAAATATGGTTGACAGTGGGTCACAAAGCTCCTCTTTGCATTCTTTAAGCACCCTGGCAAACACTTCATCTGGCCCTGGGGATTTGTTTGGTTTGAGTTTTACTATTTGTTTAAGAACATCCTCCCTGGTAACTGCTAAACTCGTCAACCTGTCCTCGTCCCCACCCACATAGACTTGTTCGGCTGAAGACATATTGTTAAGTTCCTCTTTAGTAAATACAGATACAAAATATTTATTAAAAATACTACTCATCTCTTCATCACTATCTGTTATTTGACCTGTCTCAATTTTTAATGGACCTATCCTTTCCCTAGTCTTAGTACACAATGGTTGTACTCTTCAATTGTGGAGGTGGGGTCCCTCGATTGTTTCAAGCACGGGTTGGACAAGTATATGAGTGGGATTGGGTGGTTATAGAATAGGAGCTGCCTCGTATGGGCCAATAGGCCTTCTGCAGTTACATTTGTTCTTATGTTCTTATGTTCTTATGTTCAAGTCACTTGTGTTGTCCCGTCTTGAGTACTGCTAAGTACTCACTTCCCCCTTCAGAGCAGGAGAGATTGCTGAAATAGAGTGAATACAGAGAACATATACGGCACGCATAGACGCAATAAAGCACCTAAATTATTGAGATCGTCTCAAAGCCCTCCAAATGTACTCACTAGAAAGAAGAGGAGAGAGATATCAAATAATATACACCTGGAAGATACTGGAGGGCCAAGTACCAAATCTACACAGTAAAATAACAACGTACTGGAGTGAACGACATGGAAGAAAATGTAGAATATAACCAGTGAAGAGCAGAGGTGCCATAGGCACAATCAGAGAACACTGTATAAACATCAGAGGTCCGCGGTTGTTCAACGTCCTCCCAGCAAGCATAAGAAATATTGCCGGAACAACCGTGGACATTTTCAAGAGGAAACTAGATTTATTCCTTCAAGGAGTGCCGGACCAACCGGGCTGTGGTGGGTATGTGGGCCTGCGGGCCGCTCCAAGCAACAGCCTGGTGGACCAAACTCTCACAAGTCGAGCCTGGCCTCGGGCCGGGCTTGGGGAGTAGAAGAACTCCCAGAACCCCATCAACCAGGTATCAACCAGTACGATATAACTGAAAAAACCCTTTAGGATTTGTCTTTGCTTGCCCTGCTATGCGAACTTCATAGTTTCTTTTTGCTTTCCTTATCTCTTTTTTAACATTTCTAACCAGTTGTACGAATTCCTGTTCTAAAGTGACCTCCCCATTTTTAATCCTTTTGTACCAAGCTCTCTTTTTACCTATAAGGTTCTTCAAATTCTTTGTTATCCACTTTGGGTCATTAGTATTCGGTCTATTCAATTTGTATGGTATACTACGTTCCTGTGCTTTGTTTAGAATGTTCTTAAATAAGTTATATATTGAATCCACATCGAAATCCCCATTTAAGTCACCTATCGCTGGGTTCATGTCTCGCTCCAAGACCGGCCCACACCCCATACCCAAGACTTTCCAATCAATTTGACCCAAAAAATTTCTTAGGCTATTAAAATCAGCTAAATCAGATGGTGTTGAGATTGCGAAGTCGGATTGCGAAAGGGATCTGGTAGTTATGATTAGTAAGAATTTAAAACAAAAGGATCAATGCATGAATGTTCGTAATAAGGCGAATAGGACACTGGGATTTATTAATCGAAGCGTTAGTAACAAGACACCTGGTGTGGTTCTTAAGCTATATCTTGCTCTGGTTAGGCCCCATTTAGATTATGCAGTTCAGTTTTGGTCGCCGTATTATAGAATGGATATAAATTCACTTGAACGTGTCCAACGTAGGATGACTAAGTTAATTCCCCAAATTAGAAATCTTTCATATGAAGAAAGATTAACAAAGCTTAAGTTGCATTCACTGGAAAGGCGAAGAGTTAGGGGTGACATGATAGAGGTTTACAAGTGGATGAATGGACATAACAGGGGGGATATTAATAGGGTATTAAAAATATCAACACAAGACAGAACACGAAACACTTGGTATAAATTGGATAAGTTTAGATTTAGGACAGACTTGGGTAAATACTGGTTCAGTAATAGGGTTGTTGATTTGTGGAACCAATTGCCGCTTAACGTGGTGGATGTGGGGTCCCTCGATTATTTCAAGCGCGGGTTGGACAAGTATATGAGTGGGATTGGGTGGTATAGATAGGAGCTGCCTCGTATGGGCCAATAGGCCTTCTGCAGTTACCTTTGTTCTTATGTTCTTTTGTCTCCAGGAGTGCAGAGTTCCCGCAAGATCCTCACCTCCGAAATTGCCCTCATTTGTTTCTTACAACCTCAAATCCAGTAACCCTTGCATTCTATACATCAAATAATCCCTACCCCATCAACTTCTGCCAGAAAAACAAACTGCCGGTCAACAGTATCATGGAGTGAGGATCTATGTGGGCAACTCTGTTCTCAATGTATTTAATCTATATTTTCCAGCAGGAAAGTTAAATTATATTGATCTTCCGGCCTGCGTTCAAGCAGAGCCAACCATCATTCTTGGTGACTACAGAAAGTTAGGGCGGTACCGAAGCAAATTTTGGTTGTGGGAGATTCCCAGGTGAGGTATTTAGACAGAACGTTTTGTGCCAGAGATAGGGGGAACAGATTAAGGGTTTGCTATCCGGGAGCTGGAATTGGTGATATTGTTGAAAACATGAATGATATTATGACAGGAAATGGGAACAAACCCATTATTTGTATTAGTGCAGGGGGTAATGATGTTGGGCGACTTAGGAGTGAGGAACTAATACAGAGATTTAGGACAGCCATTGAATTAGTTAGGAGCAAGGGAGGAATCCCGATCATATGTGGCATTCTTCCAAGAAAGGGAGTGGGAAATGAATGGATGTCGAGGGCACTTGGTGTCAATTGCCGGCTGGAAAGATATTGCAAATCAAATGCAATATCAAGTGCAGTTTGTGGGTGACCTTGAACCCACGCATAATTGTGGAGGCATTCTAGACCTCTGTGTTGGTTTCAACGTCTCTCACGTCTGGTGCACATCATCTATTGTAACAGATTTGTTGTCAGATCATCACCCTAGATTGACTACTCTATGTATAGGAAATACCATCCTGCCCGGTGGGACTTTTTAACGCAAACGGCTCAGTGTTCCTCCTGCTCGACGTGAAGACTTTGTTGCTCATGTGTCAGAGTGGTACAGCATTTATGATCCCTCCACAGTCCAGACATTTAACGACGATCTAGTACAGAGCATTCAGATGTTTGCTGACCCTTTAGGTCGGCCCCCTGCACCATCCAATAGTCGGAACGATATGAAAGGTAATAAACGCCATGCCTATTACAATGACCCCAAACTGCGTACTTTGAAACGCACTGCCAGACGAGTTGGGCTTGCATATAGGGAAACACGTATGCCAGCAATGCTCAAGCTCTTTCAGAAAGCCCTAGCCAAGGCGAGGGAGCGCATGACAGCTCAGGCAAGATAATTGGGAAACTTTTATTTACAGTCTCAACTCTCACACCCCCCTCAGCCAGGCATGGAAGGATATTAAAAGAATTAAAGGCGATAAGATCGGCCAAGTAGCACACCCTCACCCTCTACACAGAGCAAACGAGTTAGTCGATGCTTGGGCAACCACCTCTAGCTTCAATAATCTTCCCCCAGACATACAGTTCAGATTAAATGCTGGTTACGGAGATCGAGAAAGGCTCGTTGACTTCATGCTCCACAAGGAAGATGAATGCAACGTGCCATTTACTGAGTTTGAATTACTCGCGGCCCTAAACAAAGGCAAAGTCACATCCCCTGGTGAAGATGGTATCACTTATGACATATTGCGTCTGCTCCTTTAGTACCAGGGAATCCCCTGCTTGAGCTGTATAATATGAGCTATGTTACTGGGGAACTTCCTATCTCTTGGACCAACAGTATAATCATTCTCTACCTTCCTTCCTTCTTGGAGGAAGGAGGTAATAAAAGTATGTGTTCGTGGGAGAAAAGAATTGGCAAAATGATCAGGGAAATAAAAGGGCCTCAAAATAACAATTCATTTAGGGTATATTACACTAAGAGTAGAAGTCTAAGAAATAAAATTAACGAATTAAATGCTCTTGTCTGCACAGAAAAAAATATATATTATTGCACTTACCGAAACGTGGATGAATGTAGAAAATAGAGAACTATTAGCAGAATATCAAATAAATGGATTTAAACTATTTCACACAGATAGATATATTAGACGAGGAGGGGGAGTAGCCATATATGTTAGGGACAATTTGAAATGTAGTCTCAAAAAGGGAATCAAAACTGAGCCACACACAGAAACTATTTGGCTAGAATTAAACGAAAAAGCAAATAATATTATAATAGGAGTTATATATAGGCCACCATATTTAGACAGAATGGAAGCAAAACATCTATGGGATGAAATATCTAGAGCATCTAGATCTAACAGTATTTATGTCATAGGTGACTTTAACTTTAGTGGAATAAACTGGTTGAACAAAACAGGGAATAGTGAAGCAGAAGATTTTCTAGAATTAATTGACGATTGCTTTCTTACGCAACACATTAAAGAACCAACGCGGGAAAATAATATTTTAGATTTAGTGTTAACTAACAGGGAAACACAAATTAATGACATCGAAATAGGGAGTGAGCTAGGAAACAGTGATCACAAAGAAATCAGATTTAGCATAGAATGGAATAGACCTGTAGGAGAAAAATTCTGTTAAAGTGCCAGATTTTCGAAAAGCTGATTTTAATAGCCTAAGAATTTTTTTGGGTTAAATAGATTGGAAAGTCTTGGGTATGGGGTGTGGGCCGGTCTTGGAGCGAGACATAAACCCAGCGACAGGTGACGTAAAATAGTCCGTCTACTGTGGTTCCCAGAGGAAAATCTAGCCGTACATGTTTGGCAGCAGCCAAATTTGGTGTGTTTGATCGTGCCCTTCTCAACTGCTTACGGCGCTGACTTTTACTCATTTGCACCGTGAATCCCTCATCATCTGCACCGCCTTCTGATGTGTCGTGGGGGACCACTGAGTAAGTAAGTAATTATCAAAAGAAGGCACCAAACCGGGAAGGCTATGTAGCACCATCAAATACGCAAAATAATCAGAGGGCGCTAAATATCACCAAGGATGCCAATACGAGAACAAAAACGCATAAGGCGAACGATATCAAAAGTATCCGAGTCACCAAGAATTCTATCGAGGGACAGGTGACCGCGAGGGGCGGTCGGAAAGCAAGACATACGCTCGTCCTGGAAGTCAGGACATTCAAGAAGGACATGCACGACCGTAAGAGGGACAATGCAACTAGGACAATAAGGAGCAGGGCGGCGCTCCATCAAGTGACCATGGGTTAAGCGAGTATGGCCAAGACGCAACCTCGCCAGAGCTGTTTCCCACCGCCGGTTACGGTGGAAGGAGGACTGCCACGAGGAAACACAACATTTAAGAGTACGTAGCTTGTTACCAGTAACAGACAACCAAGAAGCCTGCCAACGGGTAAGGACTGAGGAATGGATAACCGGGTAAAAGTCGGAATACGGAATGCCCTTACGAGAGATGGGACAAGAGCGGACAGCTTCCTTGGCGGCAGCATCCGCACGCTCATTTAAAGACACACCAATATGGCTGGGAACCCAACAAAACTCAACCGACTTAAATTTACTATGAACGAGAAACAGCCAATGCTGGATCTCGACAACCACTGGATGAACTGGATTAAAGGACCCGAGAGCCATGAGGGCACTACGAGAGTCAACAACAACTACAAAGGAAGACTGACAACGAGAAAGTAGGAGACGAAGAGCATAGAGAATAGCATAAAGTTCCGCTGTAAAGATGCTAGTCTCCGGAGGCAAGCGACACATATAAGTGCGATCAGGAAAAACAACAGAGTAACCAACACCGTCCGCTGACTTAGACCCATCGGTGAAGACAGAAACGGAGCGGGAGTGAGAAGAAAAGTGCTCGAGGAAAAGGCGTTTTAGAACCGTAGGAGGGGTAAAAGCTTTAGTGATACGGGTCAAGGAAGTACAAAACCGCGGAAGAGGGACCCTCCACGGGGGCAAAGAAGGAACAACACGAGGAGAAACATCAGAAATACGAACGGAAAGAGAATCCTGCAGGCGAGATAACCGGACAGAAAGAGGGAGGTGGTGAAGAGGAACAGGAACCGCAGGAGGGGTAAAAGTTAAAGCACGACAGAGGCGAGAGGAAGGATGTTGCAAGGACCGCGCAAGATAGCGAAGACAGTAGCGATCACGGCGGTCTTGGAGAGACAGGAAGCCAGTGTCAACATACAAGCTAAGGACGGGAGTCGAACGAAAGGCACCAGAACTGAGGCGCAACCCAGTATGGTGCAAAGCATCAAGACGGCGAAGAGTAGAAGGAGAAGCAGACGAGTAAGCAGGGCAACCATAATCGAGCTTAGACAGGACGAGAGAAGAATGTAAAGCAAGGAGAGTGCGCCTATCTGCCCCCCAAGAAGTATGGGACAAGACCCGAAGGAGGGTAAGGGCCTTAGAGCACTCAACACGGAGGTAAGAGATATGGGGAGACCAAGACAAACGAGTGTCAAGGAATAACCCCAAAAGCTTCGCGGAATCTTTGTATTCAAGGGGATGACCATAAAGAGACAAAGAGGGACGAAGAACAACCCGTTTCCGCGTAAATGTCATGGCACAAGTCTTAGAAGTAGAGAACTTGAAGCCATGATCAGTGGCCCAAGACGACACGGCATCAATTGCAAGTTGAAGCCGGCGTTGAAGGAGAGGCGAATCATCACCCTGACAACAAAGGGTAAGATCATCGACATAGAGAGCGGAGAAGACACCAGAAGGAAGAGAGGAAAGAAGACCATTGAGGGCAACCAGAAAAAGAGTAGTGCTCAGAACACTACCCTGGGGCACACCTTCGTATTGCTGAAAAGAGGGAGAGAGAGCGGTACCAAGGCGCACCCGAAAGGAACGACGAGAGAGGAAGCTGCGGAGAAAGAGAGGGAGATGACCACGAAGGCCAAAAGAATGAAGTTGAGATAGGATATGATAACGCCAAGTGGTGTCGTAAGCCTTTTCCAGGTCAAAAAGGACGGCAACAACGGAGGTCTTCGCAGCAAAAGCAGTACGAATATAGACCTCCAAGTTCACCAGGACATCTGTCGTGCTGCGGCACTTGCGGAAACCAAATTGAGAAGGGGAGAGGAGGTGATGGTGTTCCAGGAACCACATCAGACGAACGTTAACCATACGTTCAAAAAGTTTGCAGACACAACTTGTGAGAGCAATAGGGCGAAAGTCCTTAGGGGAAGTACCCAGAGACCCCGGTTTGCGAACAGGGAGGACAACGGCATCGAGCCAGTCCTCAGGGACTGACGACGACTCCCAGATCCGATTATACAGACTCAGTAAATACTGAGACGTGCTCGGAGGGAGATGGCGAAGCATCTCATAATGAATACCATCGGAGCCCGCCGCCGTAGAACCGCAGAGGGCCAGAGCAGAACGAAGTTCAGAGAGAGAGAAGGGATCATTATAGGGAAGCTGAAGATGAGTGCAGAAATCTAAAGGACGAGACTCAAGGACAGGTTTACGAAGAAGGAAAGATTGGGGAAGATGAAGACCAGAGCTAACAGAAGAAAAGTGGGAACCCAGTTCGGAAGCGACCTGCAACGGGTCCGCCACAAGAGTATCATGGAGGTGAAGGACCGGTGAAACATCGGGAACGAACTTACCCGCTATCTTGCGGATACGCTTCCAGATCTGGGCCAGAGGGGTTTCGGACGTAATTGTTGAGACATAAGATGCCCAACATTCACGTTTAGCCGTACGGATGGCCCTACGGGCCACCGCACTCGCTTTCCGAAAGAAAAGAAAAGAATCGGTCGTCTGCCTACGGCGGTGCCTCTTCCAGGCTGCACGCTTACAGCGGACAGCCCGAGCACAGTCCGCATTCCACCAGGGAACGCACTTCCGTGGACCCCGAGAGGAAGAGCGAGGAATAGAGCGGAGGGCAGCGTTGAAGACAGTGTCATGAAAAAGGAGGAGAGCGCGAGAGAGAGGCAGAAGGGAGAGGTCAGAGAGAGCAGCACTGAGGGTAAATAGGGTCCAGTCTGCCTTAGCAAACTGCCACCTAGGGAAAGAGAGGGAAGGGCGAAAAGAGAAAAAGGAAACAAGGATGGGGAAATGATCACTTCCATGGAGGTCATCAAGAACCTGCCACGTGAAATCTAAGTAAAGAGAAGAAGAGCAGAGAGAAAGATCAAGACAAGAAAGGGTGCGAGTCCGAGAGTCCAAATGAGTGGGCTCACCAGAATTCAGAAGAGACAGGGAAGAAGATAGGAGAAACGGCTCAAGGAGGCGACCCCGGGTATTCGTCAGAACGTCACCCCAAAGAGAATGACGACAATTGAAGTCACCCAGCAGGAGCACAGGCTCCGGCAAGGAGTCTAGGAGGTGTTTCAAATCAGGAAGAGAGAGCGGGACACTCGGGGGGAGATAAATGGAACAAACTGTGTACCATTTCCCCACAAAGATACGAGCAGCAGAACAATGGAGAGGCGAAGGAAAAAGTAAAGGAACAAAGGGAACATCTGCACGAATCAAGAGAGCAGAAGAATTAGAAGCCCCAGCAATGGCTGGGGGGGGGGAGAGAAAGGAATAGCCACGAAAACGACCAGGACGAGCACCAAGCATTGGCTCCTGGAGACAGACACAAAGGGGCGAAAACCGCGAAATCAGAAGTTGGAGTTCGAGGAAATTGGCGTAATAACCTCGAACGTTCCATTGAAGAATGGACAACGACGGGAAGAGAAAGGACAAAAACAGAGAACAAGGAAGAAACAAAGGCGAAAGAGCAACAGAGCACGTTAAAGAATATCAGGGTCGGGATCAGGGTCAGCAAAGTCAGGGTTAGGGGGCATGGGTAAACTGAGCAAAGACGGAGGGAAGGAAACGGGAGAACAGATCAGAGGTGGGCGGGCGGGGTCCGGAGGAGGAGGAGGAAGAGGAGGAGACAACGGAGAGGAGTAGTCAAGGACAGCAGTAGGAAGAGGGGGAGTAGGAAGAGGGGGAGTAGAAAGAGGGGAGCGCACCCCAGCAAGAGCAGCAACCGAGAGGGAAGCAGGGGCCAAAGAAACCTCCATAGCAGGAACAGGGGGCGCAACCACTGAAACGGGAGGGGAAGGAGCAACAGAGCCAGAAGTAGGAGCTAAGGAAGAAAGCGAAGCCTTCTTACCTGCCGGGGAAGAGGAAGGAGAGGAGCCAGGCTTACGCTTCTGACTTAAAGAGACAGGTGTCCCAGCAACTACGTACCGGGCAACGGATTCCAGTGTCTCAACAGGAGAAGCCGAACGAGAGCACACACGACGGCCGTTAGGAGAGCGATGGACATCCGCCTGCACCGACAGGCGGCGGGGAGACCCGATAGATGGAGGAAGAGGATGGGAAGGAGGATCGGAGGGGGACGAGGAAGAAGACACAGGAGACATGACAGACCGGGTTGAAAGAAGGGGAACCCCAGACAGAGGACCAGGAGGGGGACCCCTCGGGAAAGAACTCAAAGGAACAGAGGAGGGGGCAGTGGGCGTATCAGGGTCCAAGGCCCGGAAACGGTTGAGAGTCTGAGGAAGGGGGGAAGGACGAGGAGAGGAAGAGCGCAACACGCGAGCATAAGAGATGTTAGTATAAGGCGGGAGCCGGCGAACCTGGCGCCTCGCCTCAGGAAAAGACAAACGCTCCCGGTGCTTCAGGTTAAGGACGGCCGCCTCAAGCTTGTAATGGACACAGGCACGGGAGAACGTAGGATGGGCCTCACCGCAGTTGAGGCAGCGAGCTTGGGGAGAAGTGCACTCCGACTTAGAGTGACCTTCACTCCCACACAAAGGACAGAGAGAGACAGTCCCAGAGCAGCGGAGGGCACCATGCCCAAACCTCCAGCACTTATTACAAAGTCGAGGAGAAGGAATATACTCCTGGACAGAGCACCGAGCACCAGCAAGAATGACAGAGGATGGAAGGGTCCTACCATCAAAGGTGATCTTCACAACGCGAAGGGGTTGACGGCGACGACCACGAGGGGGACGAGTAAACGAGTCAACCTGGAGGACAGAATGGCCTTGGGCATCAAGGATATGCCGAATATCATCGTGGCAATCCTGCAGATTCCGAACACCGGTTGCAACATGGGGTGGGAGGAGAATAGTGCCAACGCTGGAATTCATCTGAACGTTCTTGGAGACCCGAACAGGGATCTCGCCAAGGCAAGATAAGGCAGCCAAGCGGGAAGCCGCATCCTGAGAAGGAGCAGCAACGACACGTGTACCGAGACGAGTGGGGTTGAAAGTAACACACGCATCCACGGAATCTACAAGATGCCGATGGAGGGAGAAATCGTCAGGAGGCGCAGAATCAAGAGGGAGGAGATCAAAATATTTGGCCCATGAAGCAGGACCAAACAAGGCCTGATACGCATCAGCACGGGAAGGAATCGAGCGAGTGCGGTTGGGGCGCGAACGGCGTTGAGAACCCCTAGAGAGAGAGGGGTCAAAAGGCGCAGTAGTCACAACGAAAGACTTAGCCACACCAGGGGACGAAGTGGTCACCACCAGGGGCTGGAGGCTCGACCCAACCTCAGAGGAGGGAGGGGAGCTGGGGGAAGAAGTCAGGACGGTCAAAGGAGGAGCAAGGTCGGGGCCCAACGCAGCGGGAGCTACAGAGCCTGGTCTTCCAATACAGGCCGACTCGGGGGCTTGGTCGCCCACCCCACGAGCCTGAGAGGGTACAACGGAAACATTCAACGACATAGAGACGAAAAGTGACAAATTCATCCACGAATGTGCCCCCATACCCACCATGGAGCCACAATTAGAGGCAGGACACCCAACAGGAAGCTATCGCTGATCATGCCGGGGCCCCCTAGGGGTGCGTCGTGAGTATACGCCCCACAAACGCCACCTTAAGAACCGTCAGTCCGTCGAGATCGGGTTCAGCGACGAAAGGGGGATTGACAATAAAAGGTTCCCCTCGCTCGAGACGTCGGGTACTACAGTTCTACGGGTGCAAGAGTATGCCTCCTCAAGCACCCGGGCGTCAAAATAGAAGAAGTCCAAAGAAATAATCCAAAACAAGCAAAAGGTCGGCAGGAAACGACAAGCAGATAGGAGAAGAGGGGGGAGAAAAACGAAACATAAGGAAAAGGAAAAGCGATCCGGCACAATTGGAGAAGACAGCAGCAGGAGTGCAAGGCCAGAAAAGGACAGAGGACTGCCCAACGGAGCATCACACTCCGGCAGCCGTCCACCAAGCCCCCTCACGACGCCAACGGGCCGGAAGGGGAGGGGGGGGGGGACCACTGAGGAGGTGGCACCATCATTAGAAAACAATTGACGAGCGTGCGATGGGTCCACAAAGTCACTATCTGGCAACGGCGATGTGCTGCCCGGCACCTTATCCAGGGCAGTTGCCATGGCGTTAAAGACACAACACCTATATGCAGAGTATTACGGTACACTCGCTCCACAGTGAACCACAAAGAAGCACATCAGCAAATGGCCTATTCACAGGGTGGAAGGGGCCGCCAACCATCAAACAAAATCAGCAAAAATAAATCGGCCAGCCTGCATATATGAGGCTCCACTATTTTCAAGGTCACAGCGCACCTTGCAGGTTGGCGCGCAAAAATTTGAAGTTGGTGGTACATGCATAAGTATCTGCTTAACAGATACTTAACACTCGACAAAAACTTGACATACACAGGCATCAAACCGTAGTACTTGGGAGCTGGCGGAGAGATGTGCAAAAAGCATGTTGATCATGAAGGCGTTCCTGGCACCATATCCTCATTCCCTGGCCGGGCGAGATGCTAGGCCTAACAGAGCGTGCAACACCAGTGCCCTTTCACTTTGTATATTCACACAGTTTGGTAATTAAAGTTTCTAACCACACTCAATCATCACAGCACTATTTCACATCAACTAATGTAGAAGTGGGAGAGTTAAGGCATGACTCAAAGTATCTCCACTGAACTGAGGCTGCATTGTTTTCGTGGTCACTAACGTCTTCAATTGAAGAATGTTACAGACCCGAGTCCAGCGTTGTAGCACGGAGCAGTGACGACAACGCCATCTGTGAGTCCGCTCCCGAGACCCCCTCCAAATGGACGACGCCATCTAGTGAGGACGGGATATACCGGCCACAGGTGCTGGATTCCCGTCTTAATCAGCTCATAACATAGCCGCTGCTGACCTCTGGTGAGGTGGCGCTTAGACAGCAACGCCATCTATGGAGTGGATAGGTGGACGTTTGTGTCTAAGCCTGTAAGTGAGGTTCCCTAGTCCCAGTACTAATGACGTGTCTGATTACAGAGTCGACCTGGGACTGCTGTAATGGACGATGGGGCAGTCTACCCAAGGCAGCCAAGGTCTCTCCACGAGTTTGCTGAAGAAGCTGTGAGTCACCCCCGGACGAACACTGCTGAGAGTGTTAGCCTGCCTGTGATGTGGCAGTATCAGGAATCGCCTTATCCAGGGCTGGCTGGTGGAAGAGACTAGCCACTGTGGTGTTTAGAGAGGAGAGTGATCAGCGGGATCACACGAGGCTCCTGCCTAGGGCTCACAACCCTAGTATCGGTCGTGGAGTGGCCTAAACAGCGGAGCTGATCGGAACCTGCCAGCTACAGGCTGGATTGTGGTTGAAGGCCTCCACGACGGAGCACCCAGTGGGACTGTGATTTGGCTGGCCTGTGGCCAGGGTAGATTCGCCGAGAGAATCAAAGAGGATTCATTGTGGGCCGAAGAAGAGAACCAGGGCTACTCATCGTGAGCACCGTGGAGCATCCTGTGTCTTCAGAGGAAGACAACTCTGTATATTTTCGTGTAGTTATAACCCCGTGTGACTGTTATATATTTATTTATGGTGGTGGTGAAATAATATATATAAATCAGAACATTTGTATCCCTCCCCCTTTAAGTTAACTTGCGTTACAAAACACATCCCTTGAAAGCCTCTACTAACTTGGGGCCGGATTCCCAAATTCTAATAACACCAGAAAAGAACCCGGTTACGCCCCAGTAGGGCCGTAACAAAGAACAAGGCAAACACGGCTCAGCGGTAGTATGACGCAAGAGCTATTGTCGTGTACCTGATACACGTGTGGTTTAGGCCCAACAGGCAAGTGAGGAGGGGACGCCTGAGGCCTGATCAACAGCCTCCCCTCGCTCGTCAGCAACATAGCTACAAATGCCACTTGTAATTCACCAGTGCAGGTGATAACCAAGTTTCAGATACACCTGGTGTGTATGTGTGTGTCCCAGATTGGTTATTAGGCTTCATAACTGTCGAAGGTACAATTACACCCCCCGATAAGGAGTGCAAACGCAGGGCAGTAGGAGAATGCTCATCAAACATGCAAATCCCTCTGTTAAGTTTGACCTCATACAATCAGCTGCTAAGCAAAAAACCAACCTCTATATAAATGAGTGCCTTACAAAGCAGCGCGGATCCCTCCTTTTCAGGCTGCGTACAATTCGCAAACAAAACCCTGGTCTTATCAAGCAGTGCTACACTAGGAATGGAACGATCACTGCATAGAAGGAAAGTGCAGGAAAAAGATATGAAATAAAGTGTGAGCAACAACTACTGGCCTCCTTTAGTGATTGTTGTATATCTGAAAACTTGAACCCGACCAATGCCACTACTTAAAATAACTCTTTGAGTGCCTTAGTCTAACCTAACTTAATCTAACTTTGTCCAAGGTGTTGTCTCTGCCTTACCATTTACCTAATGTTCTCTCATTCATATAATTTCCTCAGTAATCAGTCAAGTCTCCATGCACTTATGCGAGCATCTACCTCAGTATCATTGTAAAATCTTACTCTTAAATTTAATTTTACCCTATTCTTTTTTAAATTTTAATTTGAATTGTTCTGATTTATGTCATTTATTGAAATTAATTATTGATCTCATTTTGTTCCCTTAAGTTCATACTAATTATAGGTTAAAGACCTAAGCTAAATATAATTAATTATCTAAGATTATTTTACTTTACAATCATCATTTGTCAATTTTGTACATATTCATCTTGACAGTCTACTGTTTTTTTTTGTTCTCTCCACCAAACTTGTGTATCCTTCATGGCTATCTAGTGATCTTTATTCTACTTCTAATTGTTTCAATTCTTTTGTTTACTTGCGTTTATTGTTGTGTTTTGCTATAATTATTCTCTAATTATAGCAGACTTTGTATTTATGTAAGCATTTACCTCAGTGTCTTAGTAAAATCTTGCTCATAAATATAATCTTACCCTGTTATTTTTGTTTTTGCTTATAATTTTTAAATTTAATTGTAATTTGATTTATACACCATTTATTGTAATTAATTACTGAGCTCATTTTTTTTCTTAAGTTCATACTAATTATAGGTTCACAACTAAGCTATATTAAATAATTGATTTTTAAGATTATCTTTACTTTACGATTATTATTTGTCTATTTTCTGCTATATATTATTCTTGTCAGTCTACTGATTTTTTCTTCTTTCTTAACCTAACTACTGTATCCTTCCTGGCTATCTACGGGAATCTTTGCTCTACTTCTAATTATTTCTATTTTTTGTGTATCTACGTTTACTGTTGTGTTTTGCTACAATTACTTTCTATTTACAGCAGTTTTAGTATTTAACTGTTCCTGTAATTGCTTACCTTATTGAATCGTGACATTATTGTATCTATATGCTTACTGATATTGACCCTGATCAAAATCTTCTGTCTCATACCCACACAAATCAGCACATTGATCATCATTATTGCAGGTATTACACAGCAAATCTTGCAAAAAACAAACTCCTAAATAGCACCTGCTTATCAGTTTACAACCAAAATGTTAGGTCACTTGGTAAACATTTTGATGATATAAATGCACTACTCACAGCACTAGGTACTAAATTATCATTCATCATTTTAACAGAAACTTGGCTAAGTAAAGACTATACCCAACTCTACAATTTAGCTGGTTATAAAGCCATTCATAACTGCAGGCCTAATAAAAAAGGAGGTGGCACAGCAATATATTACAAAGATACCTTCATCTGCAATAGTGTCATTAGTGATAGAGACGACTATTGTGAATATACCTTTGCCAAGTTCTCCAGTAAATCCCCTAAATCCTCTCTGACTATCGGTGCCATCTATAGATTTCCTAATACCAACATAGCTTCATTCTCAGATAACGTAAAGAATCTTATCATAAATAACAATCTCAACAAAAATCACATCATTCTGGGAGGTGATTTCAATATTGACCTGGGTCTTCAAAACAACCCTCAAGTTGACTATTTCCGTAACAGCATGCACTCCTGTATGCTAATCCCCACAATCACCAAGCCCACCCGAGTCACTGAAACATCTGCCAATACTCTGGATCACTTATGGACTAATATAACAGCTCCCCTTACATCTGGGGTAATCTATGACAGAACAACTGACCACTATCCTACCTTCCTCACAGCAAACATGGACACAGCACCACCAGAAAGCAAAAAACTCTCATTCAGGCTACACAGTGAATCAACTTTATCCAATCTTTCTAATGCACTTCACAATATTTCCTGGGAATCTGAATTTAATAATACACAGGATATAAACTCATCAACTAACCTCTTTCTCTCCAAAACTCTAAGCCTCTACAACACTCACTGTCCCCTCCTTACCAAACAAGTAACTGATAAAAGAAAAATAACCTGTGGCCCACAAGTGGCATAATCAAATCAATCAACAAAAAACATGAATATGAAAAGAAATTTAGGATTGGCCTAGTTACAAAGGAAGTAGTTAAAAGGTACTCATCAGTGCTTACCAGTATCATAAGAAAAGCTAAACTTTCATATTATGAGACTAGATTCAAAGAAGCAAAAGGCAACATGAAAAGCACATGGAAAACCATCTCTAATATCCTAGGAACTAAACAACACTCCCACAACCAGATAACACTCTCTAAGGATGGCCTTACACTGTCATCTGATTTAGAAATGGCGAATGAATTTAATAGCTTCTTTTCATCGGTTGGTGGTAACCTTGCCAGTAAAATCCCACAGACTCGGACACATATCAACACATATCTCTCAGGCAGCTATCCAAACTCTCTTCTCCTCTCACCCCCCTCCGTGGTGCCTCCTTGCCGTGGTGAGGGGCTCACGTACACCTCCCTGGGACCGGTGTGGGTTGCCTGTGCCCCCTCTTTGGGTGGTGTACGTGCTGAAGGGCACCATGTAGGGGCCTTGTGAGCCATCGGACCACCCGCTGGAGGGGTCGCCTGTGAGGGGCCGCCCTGAGTGGATGGTTGGGTGTCCAGGCTGGGGCGATAGGGGGACTGGGGTCTTAGCACCAGTGTGGGAGAATGAACGAAGTAGTAGGACTCCCCTGTTGAAAAGGAGGAGCACCGCTGGGGACGACACACCCTTCCTGCACTGGCCCGCGCTCGGCCTCCCTGGCTGCCCTGGTAGGTGGTATCCCTTGGTTCCAGGTCCCATCTCTTTTGTTTGGTTTGCTGTATGGATAACGACTTGCCTTCTATTACCCAGGCTCATGGGGTGGGCGACCAGGCCCCTGAGTCGGACCGTCCTGGAAGACCGGGATCTGTAGCCCCCGCTACGGGACCCGGTTTAGGCCCAGACCGGACTCTTCCTCCCTGCTCCCCTCCCTCCTCTGTGGTTGGGTCGAGCCCCAAGCCTGCTGTGGTGACTGTCTCGTCCCCTTGCACGGCTCCATCCTTTGTGACTACTGCACCTTTCGACCCGTCTCTCTCTACGGGTTCTCATCGCCGTCCCCGCCATGGCCGCTCTCGTATGCTCCCTTCCCATCCCACTTCGTTCCATGCTTTGTTTGGTCCTGATACGTGGACTAAATACTTTGACCTCCTACCTTTGGATTCAACTCCTCCTGATGATTTTTCCCTTCATAGGCATCTTGTCGATTCCCTGGATGCCTCTATCACCTTCAACCCCACTCGTCTTGGTACCCGTGTCGTTGCTGCTCCTTCTCAGGATGCAGCCACCCGCTTGGCCGCCTTATCCTGCCTTGGCGAGACCCCTGTTCGGGTCTCGAAGAACGCCCGATTGAATGCCAGTGTTGGCACTGTTCTCCTCCCGCACCATGTTGCGACCGGTGTTAGGGATCTCAAGGACTGCCACGAGGATATCAAGCATATCCTCGAGGCTCAGGGTCATTCTGTACTCCAGGTGGATACATTTACTCGTCCCCCTCGTGGTCATCGCCGTCTGCCCCTTAGGGTTGTGAAGGTTACCTTTGATGGTAGGTCCCTTCCGCCCTCTGTCATTCTTGCTGGTGTCAGATGCTCCGTTCAGGAATATATTCCCTCTCTGAGGCCCTGCTGTAAGTGCTGGAGGTTTGGGCATGGTACCCTCAAATGCTCTAGTCCTGTCTCTCTCTGTCCCCTGTGTGGAAGCGAGGGTCACTCTAAGTTAGAGTGCACTTCTTCCCAGGCCCGCTGCCTCAATTGCGGTGAGGCCCACCCTACTTTCTCCCGTGCGTGTATTCGCTACAAACTTGAGGCGGCTGTCCTCAGCTTGAAGCACCGAGACTGTTTGTCTTTTCCTGAGGCTCGGCGCCAAGTTCATTGTCTCCCCTCTTTCGCCGGTGTCTCCTATGCTCGCCCTTCCTCTCCTCGTCCTTCCCGCTTTCCTCAGTCTCGCAACCGTTTCCGAGCCTTAGACCCGGACACACCCACCACGTACACCTCCCCTGTTTCCCTCTATTCTGTTTCGAAGAGCCCCCCTCCTGGTTCTCTGTCTAGGGCTCCCCTTCTTTCTACCCAGTCTGTCACGTCTCCTGTGTCTTCTATTTCCTCTCCTTCTAGTCCTCCTTCCCGTCCTTCTCCTCCGTCTCCTGGCTCTCCACGCCTCCTGACTGTGCGGGCCGACGTCCATCGCTCTCCTGATGGTTGTGTTGCTCGCTCTCAATCTTCTTCTCCTATCGAGACACTGGAGTCTGTTGCCCAGTACGTTGCTGCTGGGACGCCTGTATCTTTGAGTCAGAAGCGGAAACCTGGCTCTTCTCCTTCCTCCTCCCCTGTCGGTAAGAAAGCTTCGCTTTCTTCTTCACTCCCTCTCTCTGATTCTATCATTCCTTCCCCTCCCGCTTCGGTGGTGGTGCCCCCTGTTCCTACTGTGGGGGTTTCTTTAGCCCCTGGTTCCATCTCGGTTACTGCCCTTGCTGAGGTGCGCTCCCCTCTTTCTGCCCCCCCCCTCCTCCCCTTCCTTCTCCTCCAGACCCTGCTCGTCCACCTTTGATCCGTCCTCCTGCTTCTTGCCCTCCTTCTTTACTAAGTTTACCCATGCCCCCTAACCCTGACTTCGCTGACCCAGATCCTGACTCTGTGCTTTTTTAACGTGCTGTGTTCCTTCTTCACCTTTGTTTCTTCTTTGCTCACTGTTGCTTTCCTCTCTCTCTTTGCTGATGTTTTTTCTCCGGTGGAACATCCGTGGATTTTACGCCAATTTCCTTGACCTCCAACTTCTCATTTCACAGTTTTCGCCCCTTTGTGTCTGTCTCCAGGAGCCGATGCTTGGTTCTCGTCCTGGTAGTTTCCGTGGCTATTCTTTTCTCTCCCCTCCCCCATAATTCCATAATTCTTCTGCTCTCTTGATTCATTCCGATGTTCCCTTTGTCCTCGTACTTTTTTCCTCGCCTCTCCACTGTTCTGCCGCCCGTATCTTTGTGCGTAGATGGTACACGGTTTGTTCTCTTTATCTACCCCCCATTGTCCCACTTTCTCTTCCCGATCTTAAACACCTCCTAGACTCCTTGCCGGAGCCTGTGCTCCTGCTGGGTGATTTCAATTGTCGTCATGCCCTTTGGGGTGATGTGCTGACAAACACCCAGGGTCGCCTCCTTGAACCTTTCATCCTCTCTTCTTCCCTGTCCCTTCTTAATTCTGGTGAACCCACTCATTTGGACTCTCGAACTCGCTCCCTTTCTTGTCTCGATCTTTCTCTGTGTTCGTCATCCCTTTCCTTAGATTTTGGGTGGCGAGTCCTTGGTGACCTCCATGGCAGTGACCATTTTCCTATCCTTGTCACTTTTTTCTCCTTTCGCCCTCCTCTCTCCTTCCCTAGGTGGCGGTTTGCCGAGGCTGACTGGCGCCTCTTTACTCTCCGTGCTACTATTTCCGACCTCTCCGTTTTACCTCTCCCTCGCGCCCTCCTTCTTTTTCATGACACTGTCTTTGATGCTGCCCTCCACTCTATTCCTCGCTCTTCCTCTCAGGGAACGCGGAAGTGCATTCCCTGGTGGAGTATGGACTGTGCTCGGGCTGTCCGCTGTAAGCGTGCAGCCTGGAAGAGACATCGCCGCCGGCAGACGGTTGAGTCTTTTCTTTTGTTTCAGAAGGCGAGTGCGGTGGCCCGTAGGACCATCCGTGCGGCTAAACATGCTTGCTGGGAGTCTTATGTCTCCACCGTTATGTCCGAAACTCCTCTTCCTCTGGTCTGGAAGCGTATCCGCAAGATAGCGGGTAAGTTCGTTCCCGATGTCTCACCGGTCCTTCGCCTTCATGGTAATCTTGTGGAGGACCCGTTGCAGGTTGCGACAGAACTGGGTTCCCATTTCTCCTCTGTTAGTTCTGGTTCTCATCTCCCCCAATCCTTCCTTCTTCGTAGGCCTCTCCTTGAATCTCGTCCTTTAAATTTCTGTACTTATCTTCACCTTCCCTATAATGATCCCTTCTCTCTTTCTGAACTTCAATCTGCCCTAGCCCTTTGTGGTTCTACGGCAGCGGGCTCCGGTGGCATTCATTATGAAATGCTTCACCATCTCCCTCCGTGCACGTCTCGGTATTTACTGAGTCTGTACAATCGGGTCTGGGAGTCGTCGTCAGTCCCTGAAGACTGGCTCGATGCTGTTGTCCTCCCTGTTCAGAAACCAGGGTCTCTCGGGTCATCCCCCAAGGACTTTCGCCCTATTGCTCTCACGAGTTGTGTCTGCAAGCTCTTTGAACGTATGGTCAACGTTCGTTTGATGTGGTTCTTAGATCACTATCGCCACCTCTCCCCTTCTCAATTTGGTTTTCGCAAGTGCCGCAGCACAACAGATGTCCTGGTGAACTTGGAGGTCTATATCCGTACTGCTTTTGCTGCGAAGACCTCCGTTGTTGCCGTCCTTTTTGACCTGGAAAAGGCTTACGACACTACCTGACGGTATCATATTCTGTCTCAACTTCATTCTTTTGGCCTTCGTGGGAACCTCCCTCTCTTCCTCTCTCGTCGTTCCTTTCGTGTGCGGCTTGGTACTGCTCTCTCTGCCCCTTTTCAGCAGTATGAGGGTGTACCCCAGGGTAGTGTTCTGAGCACTACTCTTTTTCTAGTTGCCCTCAACGGTCTTCTTTCCTCTCTTCCTTCTGGCGTCTTCTCTGCTCTCTATGCTGATGATCTTACCCTTTGCTGTCGGGGTGATGATTCCCCTCTCCTTCAACAGCGGCTTCAACTTGCGATTGATGCCGTGTCGTTTTGGGCCACCGATCATGGCTTCAAGTTCTCTGCGTCTAAGACTTGTGCTATGACTTTTACTCGGAAGCATGTCGTTCTTCGTCCCTCTTTGTCGCTTTATGGTCATCCCATTGTGTACAGGGATTCCGCGAAGCTTTTGGGGTTAGTCTTTGACACTCGTTTGTGTTGGTCAGCCCATATCTCTTACCTCCGACATGAATGCTCTAAGGCCCTTAACCTCCTTAAGGTTTTGTCCCATACTTCTTGGGGAGCGGATAGGTGCACGCTCCTCTATTTGCACTCCTCTCTCGTCCTGTCTAAACTCGATTATGGTTGCCCTGCATACTCTTCTGCGTCTCCTTCTACTCTTCGCCGTCTTGATGCTTTGCACCATACTGGGTTGCGTCTCAGCTCTGGTGCCTTTCGTTCGACTCCCACCCTTAGTTTGTATGTTGACACTGGCTTTCTCTCTCTTCAGGACCGCCGTGATCGCTACTGTCTTCGCTATCTTGCGCGGTGCTTCCAACATCCTTCCTCTCGCCTCTGTCGTGCATTGACTTTTCTTCCTCCTGTGGTTCCTGTTCTTCTTCATTGTCTCCCACTTTCTGTCCGGTTATCTTGCTTACAGGATTCTCTTTCTGTTCATATTTCTAATGTTTCTCCTTGTATTGTTCCTTCCTTACCTCCGTGGAGAGTCCCCCTTCCCAAGTTTTGTACGTCCTTGACTTGTATTACTAAAGCCTTTACCCCTCCTACTATTCTGAAAAGCCTCTTCCTTGAGCACTTTTCTTCGCACTCCCACTCTATTTCCATCTTCACTGATGGGTCCAAGTCTGCGGACGGTGTGGGCTACTCTGTTGTTTTTCCTGACCGTACTTATATGTGTCGCCTCCCTTCAGAGGCTAGCGTCTTTACGGCAGAACTTTATGCTATTTTCTATGCTCTTCGTCTCTTGCTTTCTCATTTTCATTCCTCCTTTGTGGTTGTAGTTGATTCTCGTAGTGCCCTCATGGCTCTAGGGTCCTTTACTCCTGTCCATCCGGTGGTCATCGAGATTCAACATTGGATGTTTCTTATTTCTAGTAAATTTAAATCAGTAGAGTTTTGCTGGGTTTCCAGCCATATTGGTGTTTCTTTCAATGAGCGTGCGGATGCTGCCGCTAAGGAAGCTATCCGTTCTTGTCCCATCACCCGTAAAAGTATTCCTTATTCCGACTTTTATCCTGTTATTCATTCTTCCATTCTTGCCCGTTGGCAGGGTTGTTGGTCCTCTGTGGTTGGTAACAAGCTGCGTACTCTCAAACGTAGTGTGTCCCCGTGGCCTTCCTCCTACCACCATAACCGGCGGTGGGAAACTGCTTTGGCACGGCTGCGGGTTGGTCATACCCGCTTAACCCACGGTCACTTAATGGAGCGCCGCCCTGCTCCTTATTGTCCGAATTGCGTTGTCCCTCTTACAGTTGTGCATATACTTGTTGAATGTCCTGACTTCCAGGACGAGCGTGTGTCTTGCTTTCCGACCGTCCCTCGCGGTCACTTGTCCCTCGATAGAGTTCTAGGTGAATCGGATACTTTTGATATCGTTCGCCTTATGCGTTTTTGTTTTCGTATTGGCATTCTTGGTGATATTTAGCGCCCTCTGATTATTTCGCACTTTGATGGTGCTATATAGCCTTCCCGGTTTGGTGCCTTCTTTTGATAATTACCTTACCTTCTCCTCTCACCAGTCAGCCCGACAGATGTTGTGTCCATCATACACTCACTAAAAACCAAAGCTGGGAACATCAGTGAAATACCATCCATTATATACAAGAGCGCCTCAAACGCCCTTGCCCCACCTATAGCTCTGCTGTTCAATAAATCCCTTGAGTGTCATACCTTCCCTGATATCCTTATAAAAGCAAGAGTAACACCAGTTCATAAAGGAGGTAATCCGGCAGACATAAACAATTATAGACCAATATCAAACCTACCCATACTATAAAAAATATTTGAAAAAATTATCTACAAACAGCTTTACTCCTACCTCGTAAAATTTGACACTCTTAGCCCCTGTCAGTTTGGCTTCCACTCCCAAAAGAGTATCAACGATGCAATTATTAGTCTCCTTGATATAATTTACTCAGCCCTTGACAAAAATGAGTTTCCGATTGGACTCTTCATTGACCTGAGAAAGGCCTTTGATACTGTTAATCACAAATACCTCCTATATAAACTTCATCATTATGGAATTCGAGGCCACACACTGGACTATATCCAATCCTATCTTATTGATAGACACCAATATGTAGCCATCAATAATATAACCTCTCCCACTCTACCAATAACCGTTGGAGTGCCACAGGGCAGCATTTTGGGACCTCTCTTATTTCTTATTTACATCAATGATCTGCCTAATGTCTCTAACATTCTGAAACCTATTTTGTTTGCTGATGATACTACCCTCATCTACTCTAACCCCAACCCACATACACTAAATAATGTTGTTAATAATGAACTAAAAAAAGTCCACTTATGGATGTCAACCAACAAACTAACACTTAACATAGAAAAGACCTACTACATCTTATTTGGAAGCAAATCTACAAATACAATTCAGCTTCAGATAGACAATGTAAACATTAGCAATAAAAATGATGGAAAGTGTTACAAATAACAGATGTGGGGGCTATGGGGTACTGGTAATATTAAGGGGTAAGGGTAGTTAGAAGACAAGAGTATCAAATATGGGAGAGCTAAAAGGCCCGGCCCCCAAAATAAACTATCCACAGTAGTAATAACTTGCTACAAGACCATATATGTTAGTCTAAGGGTTGATCAATGCGCTCCCACACTGGAAGAAGAGATATTCTGAAATTCATGTACTTATTTATTAACCCCTTAACAACCCCCCATATACACTCACACCAATAACAATAATAATAATAACTTTACCACACTATCTTACGTTAAAAGCCTTGGTCCACATAGGCAGGATACAAGGTTACACTAATAACAAGCTAGGGTAAAGTACTACTGGATAAGCACTGAAGCTGGATGCAGCTTAGGGTAGTGAGACCATGTGGTACCCTAATACAAAACACAACACTTAGGGGTAAACAAAACACTGGCAAATACTAACCCCAGGTCTCACCAATTTTTACTACCAGAGTAGGTTCACTTAATAATGCCCCGTACTTAACTTAAGGATACAGGTAAGGGAAATAAGTAAGAGGAGAAGGGAGAAGAGTAGGGGTGCAGCCACAGAGTAGGTTTTATCCGCACGACACCAGCCAGAGAAGAGAGAGCTCCTCGCGACCACCTGGCCTCCCTCATGTCGTGGTGCCGGAAGGAGCCTAATTGATCGTGCAGCTAAGCACATTAAAGATCTTCCCCTATGCAACGTATTGTTACTTTATGAATGATTAGAAAGTATTAGTAAGCAAAGTTGGTGCCTATGTTATTATTTAATAATCAACCCCCAGCTCAGTCTTTAAATGCTCTTTGAGAAACAATAATAGTCTTACGTCTGGCAGGGAAGATACAAACAATTGCCATTCGAGATGCACCTAACTGTACTACTAGGAAGTTTAATAGCTCAATTTTGACCTCTGGTTTCCACTGGAGAACCCAGGGTCGTAACACTCCTCCCCCCTTCAGAGAAAAAAAAAAATGTGACTACTAGAATAGTAGTCATATTTTTTTGTAAGAGTATACAGAGAATAAAAAGAAAAACCATATGACAAAAACAAAAAATCAAACAAAAACAATTTCTCTGCAAACAAAAAAATACAAAGGAGTTCTCTGAAAGAAAAAAAAAACATACACAAAAAAAATAAAAGAACAGGGAAGTAAATAAATTGGACACGGAATATTTAATGTCACAGGAGAACCTAAAAAAAATTAACTAAAGCATGACAGTTGGTAAATGGCTTTCTGTGGCTCAGATGAATGTTATTCAGGCAACCGGGATAGAGCGTCGGCCATCACGTTGAGTCTGCCCGGTAGGTGGGTAATGGAAAGATTGAAGTCCTGTAGGTACAACGCCCACCTGAGGATGTGTTTATTTTTACCCTTCATCTGAGTCAGGAAAACTAGTGGGTTATGGTCCGTGTACACTTCCACTATATTACCTGTGAGGTAAACTTCGAACTTTTTACATGTTAACACTAGTGCCAATGCCTCTTTTTCTACCACTGAATAATTGCGTTGCGCCTTGTCGAATTTCACAGAGTAATAATATACTGGGTGTTCCACCTGATCATCCCCAGTTTGCAACAACACTGCACCAGCACCCGAGTCAGACGCGTCAACATGAATTTTAAACGGTCGGTCGAACCTTGGACTAGCAAGCACTGGGGCGGAAGCTAAGATCAATTTCAAATTTTTAAATGCCTCTGCACAGTCTGATGACCACTTAAATTTAACGGCTTTCCACAACAAGTCTGTGAGAGGAGTGGCAACACTGGAAAAGTTCTGACAAAAACGTCGATAGTACGCACACATACCGATAAATCTTTGAACGTCTTTTTTAGACTTTAGTACTGGATACTCCAGAATGGCATTGATTTTATCTTGCCGAGGTAACACTTTTCCTTGGCCCACTTCATAACCGAGGTACGTCACTGTGCCTTGGCCAAAATGACACTTTTTAGCATTTAAGGTAAGATTTGCCCTTTTCAAGATGGCAAACAACTGGCGTAACCTAGCTATGTGGTCAGCCCAATTACTGTCAAACAGCACGATATCATCTAAATACGCCCGACAATTTGGCACCTTAGCGAGTAGAGAGTTCATGAGTCGCTGGAACGTGGCAGGGGCATTACGCAAGCCGAACGGTAACACTTGATACTCAAAAACACCCTCGGGTGTCACGAACGCGGTTAGCTGTTTAGCACGTTCAGTACGTGGGATTTGATAATACCCCCTCGAGAGGTCGAATTTCGAAACGTACTTGGCATTTCCCAACTCGTCGATGCAGTCCTCGAGGAGGGGCAGCGGATAGGCATCCACAATGGTCACCTTGTTGAGCTGCCGATAGTCGGTGCATAATCGCCAGGAGCCGTCTGGTTTGGGGACCAAAAGGCAGGGCGAGCACCAAGAGCCCTGGCTCGGCCGGATGAGGCCGTGCTGGAGCAAGAAGTCGACCTCCTTCCGTACGATGGCCTTTTCTGGACTCATCCGATAGGGTTGAAGGCGAATGGGAGTGTAGTCCGTCAACTCGACATCATGGCAAATGGCATCAGTCTGGGTCGGGACCTCCCCGAACAGACTGGAGAATTCATCAACCAACGACTGCACCTCTTCACGTTGGGCCATCTGCAAATGGGACAGTCCCTCCACAGCATTCACAGAACTAGAATTATTGAAAATGAGATTAGTTGGGTCCCCAGAACAATCATCCCCTCTCTCACTGGAAATGGAAACATTGGTTAGTGCAATGGGCCTGGGGCCCTGGAACTTCTTCAGTCGATTTACATGTATGAGCATTACCTGGTTACGTTTGTCAGAGTGCCTCACTTTGTACGTGAGGTCCCCAGTCTTTTCTGTCACAATGTAGGGGCCTTCGTACTTGTGGGACATAGTGTTCCCTAGTCGAGGCTTTAACACCAGGACAGGGTCGCCAGGCTGAAATACCCGTAACTTAGATTTAGCATCGTTACGTTCTTTCATCTTTTCTTGGGCCTTGCCAAGATACTTTAATGCAGCCGCCTTGCAGTCCTTGAGTCTCTGGTGGTGTTGCGCAAAGAAAGCCGAACCTTCGGTTAACGTTACGTTCCCTAACAGATTCTCCTGTAACATTTGCAAGGGTCCACGAACTTTATGACCAAAGACTAACTCAAAAGGAGAACAGCCCAGTGAGCTTTGTAATCCCTCTCTAGCCGCAAACAAAACATACGGTAAATTCTCATCCCAGAAGGTGTGGGAACTCTCGCACGATGTCTTCAACATCTGCTTCAGAGTTAGATGGAAACGTTCAATTACCCCCTGACTCTGTGGATGGTATGGGCTGGAAACCTTATGAGTTATTCCATGTTCCTTACAAAATTGCTCGAAAACATCAGATTTAAAATTAGTACCATTGTCAGTTTGCACGACCCGAGGCAGTCCAAAAGTGGAAAAAATTGCAACATACGAGCAACAACAGTTTTTGCTCGGATGTTCCTTACAGCAAAAGCCTCTGGGTAACGAGTAGTGATACACATCATCGTGATTAGGTAAATATTACCAGACTTAGTTCTAGGTAATGGTCCAACACAGTCCATTACCACATGAGAAAATGGTTCCTCTGGCACGACAATAGGCCTTAGAGGAGCTTTAGGTGGAGTCTGGTTTGGTTTCCCAACCAGTTGACAAACAATACACGCATTACAAAATTTTGCCACATCGCTTTTCAGCTTGGGCCAGAAAAAAATACTTTAAAATTTTGTGATACGTAATATTAATACCTTGATGTCCCCCCATAGGATCATCATGAGCAGCTGCCAAAACTCTTTCTCTATAGCAGGTCGGCAACATAACCTGGTGGACTACCTCCCACTCATTTGACAAGGGAGCACTCTGTGGTCTCCATTTTCTCATCAAAATCCGATCATTGTAGTAGTGCCCAGTTGCTGCGTCTACAATTTCCTCCATAGAGACGGCTGTTTCATGACAATCTGCAAGAGTGGGGTCAGCTTTCTGTAACTCACTCAAGGAGGCATCTAGGCCTTGGTCAGATGCCATTGGCCGAGGCTCAACAGTGTTCTCCTCCATCTCCCCACTACTCTCTGTAGATGGCGGTGGCAGGCTCTCCACAATGTCCTCGGCCACATCATCGAGTCGGGCCATGAATGTGTCCGCGAGGTCCACTTGGTTTTCACCACTCGGAAAGCTCCTCGTGACCTCAGGATTTACCACCTTGGCAAGCACAGGGCTGCCCTTACATTTAAGTCCCATAGACCTGGTCACCGCGCACGCAGGGTACACAACATTATCCTCTGCGGCGGGTGGATCCAGGCAAACCTTAGGGGTAGGCAACATAATAGGCAGTCTGGAGTCCCCTACCTTATCCCCTGCTAAATCATTACCAACTATTACATCAACATTAGGGAAAGGTAGGTATGAAGTGACTCTGACTGTACAAACACCCTTGTGGAAATCAGATTCCAGGGTAACCTTATGGAGGGGTACTGCCCGAGTATCACTAGTGACACCCTCGACCAGTACCACCTCTCCAGTGTCGAGAGTGTTGGCACCTTGCAACGCACTCTCTAAAATTAAAATCTGGATGGCACCGGTGTCTCGGAAGATCACCACGTCCTTCCAGGAAGAACCCTCAGACAAAAGTAGTCTCCCTTTCGATAAGAATGGGGTAAGCAAGTCCAACCACTGTGGGTTGGAGGTCTTACTCCCTAACCCTTCTGAAAGCCTCAAGCCCTGTGTCACAACTAGAGCATTGGGTCTTTTTTCAGGGTGCAGTTGCCAACAACGGCTAATAGTGTGGTTTGGACGATTACAGTGACCACAAAAACGTCGGGGAGAAGAGACATTACTAACAGAATTACCCTTCGGTTTACCTTTAGGTGCCGTTGGGCTAGACACTTTAACAGGGTTAGTTATGTCTGAAACAGAAGGTGCATTAGGTAAAGGGTTAGAATGAGCTGGTCTGGACTGGCTGTGGGTATAAGTTTTGCTACTCTGTGGGGTATAATTATTTTTATTGGGCCTTTTGCCCGCCAATTGGTAGTTTTCTGCCAA
The DNA here is from genome assembly GCF_040958095.1 of Procambarus clarkii. Taxonomy (NCBI): domain Eukaryota; kingdom Metazoa; phylum Arthropoda; class Malacostraca; order Decapoda; family Cambaridae; genus Procambarus; species Procambarus clarkii. The sequence goes on from NC_091211.1 coordinate 11,042,236, forward strand.
CTTGGCCAAATCCCCTATTTTAGAATTTAACTCTATCCTTCCTTTAATGTACTGTGAAACATTCTCTGGCATAATATCTATAAAATGCTCCATTAAAATTAAGTTCCTGAGAGCCTCGTATGTTTCGGCTTTCGCCGAGCGAATCCATCTATCAAACAATCGAATTTGATCATTCACAAATTCAGTGAGCGGTTGGTTGTGAGTAGGCCTAAGGTTACGATAAACTTGGCGGTGAGCTTCAGGAGTAATTTCATATGCCCGCAAAATACATTCCCTGAATTTATCATATTCGAAACACTCGTCGTCAGGCATGTTTATGAAAATATCTTGTGCTTTACCCCTAAGTCTTCCCTGTAGGATTTTCACCCACTCTTCCTTTGGCCAGTTCATGGACGTGGCCAATCTCTGAAAATGGTTGAAAAACCTTTCAGGGTCAGGCTCGGAAAATTCAGGCAAATTATGCTTTTTCTCATAATGCCTGGGGTTTGAATCCCCGGCAGGTGGAGTTCCAGTGGCATTCGCTCTAATTTTAGCCTCCTCGGTTTTGAGTCTTTGCTCCTCTAATTTTATTTTTGCTAACTCTAAAGCTAATTCTCTCTCCCTATGAGTTGCACTTTCTGCTTGGCTAGGCTGGCATAAAGGTGTATCACTTGCCAATAGTTCTTCATCAATACAATGTTGTAATATTTCATTCACCAAAGTCCACTTTTTATCTGCGACATTTAATTCTAGGCCAAATTCCTGGCCTAACAATAATAAATTAGACTTTTTAAGTTTCTTTATCTCTACCACTGAAGGCTCCCTTGCCAGTTTCTGCATTTCAGAAGACATCACTAATAATTTTAGCTCCCAGCCAAAGAAAAAATTAAAAAATAGAAATTGGAAAAAAAAAACAAAAATTTGCACGGCCCCTAACAGAAGGCCACACTAACCTTAATCGTGAAGGGATCCAGCTGGGTGTCCAGTCAGTGCAAGAATGTCCTTTGCTAGATGAGCTGGACCCTAGGCTAGCACACAACCGTTCTGCGGAAAACAAAAAATTTTAATTTTGGCACTCAAGAATCTAATTTTTTACACTTATAATGTTCATCCCGGACAGGCCCCCACTTGTTACAAATAACAGATGTGGGGGCTATGGGGTACTGGTAATATTAAGGGGTAAGGGTAGTTAGAAGACAAGAGTATCAAATATGGGAGAGCTAAAAGGCCCGGCCCCCAAAATAAACTATCCACAGTAGTAATAACTTGCTACAAGACCATATATGTTAGTCTAAGGGTTGATCAATGCGCTCCCACACTGGAAGAAGAGATACTCTGAAATTCATGTACTTATTTATTAACCCCTTAACAACCCCCCATATACACTCACACCAATAACAATAATAATAATAACTTTACCACACTATCTTACGTTAAAAGCCTTGGTCCACATAGGCAGGATACAAGGTTACACTAATAACAAGCTAGGGTAAAGTACTACTGGATAAGCACTGAAGCTGGATGCAGCTTAGGGTAGTGAGACCATGTGGTACCCTAATACAAAACACAACACTTAGGGGTAAACAAAACACTGGCAAATACTAACCCCAGGTCTCACCAATATTTACTACCAGAGTAGGTTCACTTAATAATGCCCCGTACTTAACTTAAGGATACAGGAACTTCAGGTAAGGGAAATAAGTAAGAGGAGAAGGGAGAAGAGTAGGGGTGCAGCCACAGAGTAGGTCTTATCCGCACGACACCAGCCAGAGAAGAGAGAGCTCCTCGCGACCACCTGGCCTCCCTCATGTCGTGGTGCCGGAAGGAGCCTAATTGATCGTGCAGCTAAGCACATTAAAGATCTTCCCCTATGCAACGTATTGTTACTTTATGAATGATTAGAAAGTATTAGTAAGCAAAGTTGGTGCCTATGTTATTATTTAATAATCAACCCCCAGCTCAGTCTTTAAATGCTCATTGAGAAACAATAATAGTCTTACGTCTGGCAGGGAAGATACAAACAATTGCCATTCGAGATGCACCTAACTGTACTACTAGGAAGTTTAATAGCTCAATTTTGACCTCTGGTTTCCACTGGAGAACCCAGGGTCGTAACAGAAAGTCTTGGCCTATTCCTAGACAAGAGACTCAACTTCAGTACTCACATACAACACATAACTAAGAAAGTCTCTAAAACAGTTGGTATGCTCTCCAAAATCAGATATTATGTACCTAACTCTGCTCTCATCTCTCTATATTATGCACTAATCTATCCCTATCTTAATTATGGTATCTGTGCATGGGGTTCAACCACTGCAAACCACCTCAAGTCCATCATTACCCAGCAAAAATCTGCTATCAGATTAATAACAAATTCTGCTTTCAGACAACACTCAGCCCCCTTGTTTAACTCCTTAAACATGCTAAACATAATCTCACTCCACAAATTCTCTTGTGTCAACTACATTTACAAAACCCTGTTCTTAAATGCAAATCCTGCTCTGAAACTCTCCCTGGACAGATGTAATAGGACCCATAATCACCACACCAGAAATAAATATCTCTTTGATATCCCCAGTCAAACTTAATTTGTGTAAACACTCTATGCAAATAAAGGGACCCAGTCTATGGAACTCACTCCCTATTGAATTGAAAAGCTGTCCAACTTTTGCATCATTCAAAAACAATACTAAAAAGTACCTAATTTCATCTTCATAGTTTTTTACCTTTTGCTTTAAAACTGCACTGTATCTATTGCTACCCAATCTCCCAATCTTTATGTACCCAATCTGAACATCTTTATCAGTGCGATAATTGCTGTCTTCTCATATGTACTGTCAATCTGCTGTATGGTGTCTATTAATCTTGTTTAAATTACCAATCAAGCTGTCAATGTAATCATTCAGAGCTTTAATATACCAATGTGCTTTAATATACTTACTACCCTGGAAACACAAACCGAAACTGTCTCCATTTTCCGCTTGTTACAACTTGTAATAAAGTTGTTACATCTTGGCTTAACGTGTTTATGACGTATTAGAACGTTGTTACAACTTGCTATATTGGTTGTTATAACTGGTTATGAGGTGTTAAAACTTGTTCGAACGTTGTACCAACGTCGTAGTTTCGGTGTGTGTTTGGCGGGTAATCTCTCTCATCTCATTTTGTTTTCTTGCAATGTATTTGTTATCATTTTATTAATTCTGATAGAATTTACCTACTTAAAATTATCTGTTAGATTAAGGACCTGCCCGAAACGCTGCGCGTACTAGTGGCTTCACAAGAGTGCAATTACTGTACTATGCTATGTATTCTCACAAACCCAATGTACCTTCTTGTATATAAATAAATAAATAGATAAATAAATATCCCCAGTTTGCTAACTGTAGGTAGTAACTAAGAGTGATTGTAACCTGTCCACCGCTGCCCACTGGATGAGGGGGGGGGGACGGTGTGCAGGACAAACATATCAATTGTGACACTAGCTCTCCACATATGTCAGTTGCTTAATTTAGAAACTGTACTTGTGGTCGATCTCGAACCCATTGTTGATGTGACGACTTATACTGACCATCAATCTCGCCTGTACAGTTATCGACGTGTCGGACCTTAATGATGTAACTGAATGGGAATTAAATCATGCACTAAAGATGGTAAAATCAACTGCTCCTGGAGAGGACGGTATTACTTACAGTCTGCTGAGATTAGTCTCACACGTACCAGGTAATCCACTATTAGTGTTGTACAGAATGATTTTAAGTGAAGGAGTATTACCTTATGCTTGGACAAAGAGTGTCATTGTTTCCAACCCCAAACCACACTCAGATAACTATAGACTTATATTTCTAACATCGTGTGTTTGTAAAGTGCTTGAACGTATTTTAACAGACTCATATGTATCGTATACAGGGGCACCTGTCACCCCAACTGTTTGGATGTATGCCTGGGCTCAGTACACAACACTGTTTTGCTAAGTACTTCGCACATATTGAAGCTTCTATTTGCTGACGACACAACCTTCATTTACTCCAGTCCTGACCCCCTTGCTCTAAATGCCACAGTAAATACTGAGCTAAATAAAGTCCATCTTTGGGTAACGGCCAACAAACTCACCCTTAATATTGACAAAACTTTCTATATTGTTCAAAATTGTTCAACAAATCTATAGAGTATCACACCTTCCCTGATATCCTCAAAAAAACAAGAGTAACGCCAGTCCATAAAGGACGCAATCCGGCGGACATAAACAATTATAGACCAATACCAAATCTACCCATTCTATCAAAAATATTTGAAAAAATTATTTACAAACAGCTCTATTCCTACCTCGTAAAATTCGACATACTCAGCCCCTGCCAGTTTGGCTTCCGGTCCCAAAAGAGCACCAATGATGCAATCATTGGTCTCCTTGACATTATCTACTCAGCCCTTGACAAAAATGAGTTTCCGATTGGACTCTTCATTGACCTAAGAAAAGCCTTTGATACTGTTAATCACAACTACCTCTTACTTAAACTCCAGCATTATGGAATCCGAGGAATTGCCCTTGACTACATCCGATCCTATCTTAGTGACAGACACCAATATGTAACCATCAATGATACAACTTCGTCCACTCTACCAATTACCGTTGGAGTGCCACAGGGCAGCATCTTAGGACCTCTTCTATTTCTTATATATATAAACGATCTGCCTAATGTCTCTAATATTCTCAAACCTATATTGTTTGCTGACGATACTACCCTTATCTACTCAAACCTCAACCCACATACACTAAATAATGTTGTGAATAATGAATTAAAAAAAGTCCACTTATGGATATCAACGAACAAACTAACATTAAACATCGAAAAGACTTACTACATCTTATTTGGAAGCAAATCATCAAATGCAATTCAGCTACAGATAGACAACATTAACATCAGTAACAAAAATGATGGCAAGTTTCTTGGCCTATTCCTAGACAAGAGACTCAACTTCAGCACCCACATTCAACACATAACTAAGAAAGTCTCTAAGACAGTTGGTATACTCTCCAAAATCAGATATTATGTTCCTAACTCTGCTCTCCTCTCACTATATTATGCACTAATCTACCCCTATCTTAATTATGGTATCTGTGCATGGGGGTCTCCCACTGCAAACCACCTTAAGCCCATCATCATACAGCAAAAATCTGCTATCAGAATAATAACTAACTCTGCTTTCAGACAACACTCAGCTCCCTTGTTTAAATCCCTAAACTTGCTAAATATTAACTCCCTCCACACATTCTCTTGTGTCAACTACATTTACAAAACCCTGTTCTTAAATGCAAACCATGCTCTGAAACTCTCCCTGGACAGATGTAATAGGACCCATTATCACCACACCAGAAATAAATATCTCTTTGATATCCCCAGGGTCAAACTTAATCTGTGTAAACACTCTATGCAAATTAAGGGACCTAGTCTATGGAACTCACTCCCTAGTGAATTGAAAAACTGTAAAACTTTTGCCTTATTTAAAAGCAAAACCAAAAAGTACCTAACTTCATCTATTTAGTTTCCTACACTGAGCTTTAAATTTGCTCTGTACCTAGTGTTACCCAATCTCCTAATTTTTATGTAATATCAAACAACCTTATCATTGTGTTCATTGCTGTCTTCTTTTATGTGCTAGCCATATGCTGTATTGTGACTACCAATTTTTGTCAACTACCATTCAAGCTGTCATTGCAATCAATCATATATTGTTTCTGCTGTATTGTGCCTACCAATTTGTTGTCAACTACCATTTTAAGCTGTCATTGCAATAAATCATAGCTACCTATGTGCTTTAATATACTGTACCTATAATTTTCTCTCATCTTTTTTTCATTCTATGTAATCTGTTTTCATTTTTTTGTCTATAAACTTTGCAAGTATTTACCTCCTTAAAATTTTCTTAGATTAAGGACCTGCCCGAAACGCTGCGCATGCTAGTGGCTTTACAAGACTGTAATTGCCATATTTGTATCCTCACATTCCTTATGTACATTCCTGTATATGCATAAATAAATAAATAAAATAAATAAATATTCTGTTTGACAATAAAACCTCTAATCAAATAAATCTCAGAATAAACAATACCCAAATTTGTAACAAATTAGATGGCAAATTCCTTGGCGTTCTCATTGACCACAAGCTGAATTTCCAGGGACACATTCTAAATATATAAAAAAAAAAGTTTCAAAAACTGTTGGTATTCTTTCTAAGATCAGATATTATGTACCCCGCCATGCCCTGGTGACGCTCTATTACTCCCTCATCTATCCATATCTCAACTATGGTATTTGTGCTTGGGGTTCTACTACCCAAGGTTCTTAGGGAGAACAGCACAACAGCCAAGCGGACAGCACACTGGACTTGTGATCCTGTGGTCCTGGGTTCGATCCCAGGCGCCGGCGAGAAACAATGGGCAAAGTTTCTTTCACCCCATGCCCCTGTTACCTAGCAGTAAAATAGTTACCTGGGTGTTAGTCAGCTGTCACGGGCTGCTTCCGGGGGGTGGAGGCCTGGTCGAAGACCGGGCCGCGGGGACACTAAAGCGCCGAAATCATCTCAAGATAACCTCAAGATAACCCAAAATCATTTATGTCCTCTAATTACTCAACACAAAGCTGCTATTAGGACAATATCCAACTCTGGCCCCAGACATCACTCGGTACCCCTACTCAAATCTCTAAATATGTTAGATATTAAGTCACTGCACATTCTCTCATGTGTATTATACATTTTCTGATCAGGGGAAGGAAGACACCAACAGTATGGGGGCGTAATTTATTAGTACAGGATAAATAATTCTGCAGAAGTAAAACAGGCTTCTAAGTAGGTCTTAACAAATGTATAACATAGCCGTGGCTAACTCAAAGTACACGAAACAACTTAAATTGTACACCCGTAGTAAAATAAAAGTAATCTTATAGCCTAGTAACAAACTCTGCAGAAACCTAATGGCCTATTGTCTAGAATTAGCAGTGAGGCGAATGTAACAAATCTAACTCTAAGTATAACAGTCAGGACACCATAAGTGAACAACATAACATAATGGTAAACCCTAGCTGGAAAATAATCAGGCGGCAGAAAATTACAGAGAGACTGGGAAAGCCTGATATGAATTTAGAGAAGAAAATAACCCCAGGACAAAGGGTTATTTTCAGAGGGAAATTCAGCCAGAGGCCGAGCCGCCAAGAAATAAGGAGAAAGAATTTCCTGACTTAAGGTAGGGCTTACTAGTAGAATGGCTGTAAAGTCAAAGTAGTAGCTGCGGACAGCGGAGCACTTGGGGACGGGCGCTGCACCCCCCCCCACCCATCCCCGGTGAAACGGGAGGAAAGACGTGAGGAACAACGGCTGACGTAGTCAAAACAGGGAAAACTGGCAGCCAGCAGAAAGGGGGAGGAGGGTGGGCGCGAGACGAATCGAATCGAATTAAATATAGGACAAGGTACCCATTGGGGTGAACTTTGAAGTGAGTATAGGTGAAGAATAGCTTGGGTGAGAGGAAGCGTCGGAGTTGTAGAGACAGAGCCAGGGCTAGACCCAGCTGCGCGGCGTAAAATGAGGCTTCCTGATGAACACCTGGCTGGCTGAGGCTGGGCTGGCAGGGTCCCGAGGGAGGAGCGGCGATGTGAGGTCTTCTTTCCTCTTGATGTGTGGAGTCTTCTTTCTTCTTTGGAGTTGAAGTCTTCTTTCTTCTTTGAAGCTGAAGTCTTCTTTCTTCTTTGAAGCTGGAGTCTTCCGTCTTCTGTCTTGCACGTCGGTCTGCTCCGAAGCTTGCAAGGATTCCACCACCTCAAAACGAGCAAAATTAGGTCCCTATTCCCCCTAAAGAGGGGGGGGGGGGAAGAAGGCGGCTACCTTCGGTAGAGTCTAGAACTGAAGCTAGGCTGATTACTTTTTCTTGTTCTTTTGCGTGGAGTTTGGCCTGTTGGCGTGGTTGGTGAAGATGTGGGTCTTGTCTCTAGTTTATATTCGTTCAATTCTTCTCTTGCTGGTCGCCATACGCTGTTGCACATCAGGGTTTTCATGTGAGTTTCTACCTTGGTAACAGTTTCCTCGCCATTTCTGTGTTTGGTCGTTATTGTTCCTGCTTCCACGTCCAGGATTGACAATGGTGTTTCTGTGTCCTTTGGGTTGTGAATCAGGAATCTTTGGCGGGATTGCAGACCTTCTAGGATTACTGGGAAAATCGATTCTTGGTCGTATTCTGACAAGTCGGCGCCGTCCCCATCCTCGTTTGCATATACTGGATCCCGCAGTGGTACATGAAATTCTCGCATTCTAGGGTTGGCGTTTTCTTCGACACCCATCGTGCAGGTAATGTATGGGTTTAAAATTTTCGGGGTTGCTATGCTGGCAGTCACTTTGGGTTCAGGTGCGATGACAGTTGATGGTTCAGCAGATGTTGAGTTCGGTTGAGAAGCCTTCGGAGTGCTGTCGTTTGCCGTAGTCGGGTTTGCAGGAGTGGCTGGTGTAGGGTTGGCCTCTGTTGTGGTAGAGCAGGTGGTGAACATGGCCTCTGGTATCACAAGCGTTGGGAGGCTGTTCTCCTTGTAGAGTTCATTAAGTATTCTGTACCGTTGTCTGAGATCTCCACCTGAGAGTTCCGTTGCGAAGTGTATCAGAGCTGCAACAGTGCTATCAGGGGTCACTTCCCGCACTATTCATGACACCCAGACTGTCCAATTGTCTCTTCCTTCCCCATCAGAAACTCCACCGCCTTTCGTCCTAAAGGCAGTGGCCATATATAAAACGCTGAACTGTAATGCCAATCCTGACCTCAAAAGCTTCATTGAAGGTTGTAACAGATCCCATGAGCACCACACCAGAAATAAATTCACTTTTGATATTCCAGGAGTACGACTTAATAAAACTAGAAATGCTCTACAAATCAAGGGACCCAGAATGTGGAATGACCTTCCCAACCATGTTAAAGACTGTACCTCTCTCAATCAGTTTAACAAAAACGAAGCACTACCTAATAAATTCCCTGTAACCTACCTTACCCCCTATTGTCAACTCTGTCGGTTTTCTTAAGCAACGCTGTTTGTCAACCAATTCTATTTGTGCTGTATTTTCAGCCATGTTTCCCCCTTTTTTATCCTTATTTTTTTTTGTTCTCAACACATTTTATTCTTTATACTCAATTAGTATTAAGTTTAAGTCATTAATGTTTTTCCTGCCCGAAACGCTTTGTGCAATAGTGGCTTTAGGCTTTGTATGTACTAGCTCCATCTATAAATCGATCAAATTATGTAAAATCTCTTGTATGTATGTACCTTACCTGAATAAACATTTTATTTTATTTTATTTTATTTTATTTTATTTTTTTTCCCCTCAAACATTCTTCATCGACCAAGCAGCAGCTTTTGATACAGCAAACAGAGAAATCATACTGGACCAGCTTGCCGAGCTGGCAATACGAGGAAAATTACTGAAATGGATAAAGGGCTATTTGTCTAATCGAACAGCATATGTTTTGTTTAATGGTGTTAAAAGCACAGAGAGCAAACACTTTGAACTGGGAACTCCACAAGAAGGGGGTCCTCATGCAGGCCCTTGTTGTTCAACGTCCTGATGCATAAACATATTAAAGATCTTCCAACTAATAATGAAGATATTGTCATTTGTTATTTATTTATTTATTTATTTATTTATATATATACAAGAAGATACATTGGGATTGTGAGGATACATAGCATAGTAATAACATTCTTGTAAAGCCACTAGTACGCGCAGCGTTTTGGGCAGGTCCTTAACCCTTAACATGCTCGGGGTTTAATATCCTGTCATCCCCACAGGCGCATGTCATTTTGAAAAAAAAAAAAAATTATTTTTTCTTTCTAACCGGTTAATTTGTGTTCATTGATCACGGGAAAAATAATAAAAAAATCGTAAGTGGCATATATTGCCCGCTATAGGGCGGGGAAGTCTGGCAAATTATAGGCGCTGACTCAGCGTGCGTCCCAGGCGGTCTGTTGCTTGCAAGCTGTCAGGCCAGAGTTGCCACAAAGAGATAATTACCGAATTATTTCAATGTCTCTGATTGATTTTTCATACTTTTTTTGCTGTAATATTATTCAATAGTGTGTAGTTTGATATATTTATATAATAAAATGAGTGAATCGTTGGTGTACTCAAAAATATGGTGTGCATATTGTTGATTCAATTATGTTCATCAATCAGTGAACAAATACTTTGTCGGTTATTACACTATAAGCACAGGTTATATATAAGTATTTGCATGTTTTGTTCACTATAACAAACCACTAAGTAGCTATTATGAGTCAAAAAGTAATGAGGAGTGACCACCGTGTACCAGCCAGCCACTCCCGCCCTCCCTCCAGTCATCTGACTCACCCTCATTCTCCTCCCACAATAATGTTTGTGCTATAATTCACTATATACAGACGTTATATATAAGTATCTACATGTTTTGTTCACCATAACTGTACATCTAAGCTTGTATGGTGAGTAAAGGCACAGAGATGTGGCTACTCACACAGTCAGCTGATTGGCGGCCGCCCTCAAGGTCAGATGCACTAATATTTCTCCTCCAACAATACTGTGTGGTGTTATTACGCTATATACACACATTATATATAAATATCTACCTGTTTTATTCATCATACTTGTACAAATAAACTGGTATGGTGCCCAAAGACCATCGTGGTAACCAGTAAACAACACCGTCGTCTGCACGGTGGCGTCGTGCAGACAACGCCACCGCCCTCACCAAAATGGCAGCTCCAAACCTTCTCTTGCTGTTTATACCCTCTATACGCACGTTATATATAAGTAAGTAATTATCAAAAGAAGGCACCAAACCGGGAAGGCTATGTAGCACCATCAAATACGCAAAATAATCAGAGGGCGCTAAATATCACCAAGGATGCCAATACGAGAACAAAAACGCATAAGGCGAACGATATCAAAAGTATCCGAGTCACCAAGAATTCTATCGAGGGACAGGTGACCGCGAGGGGCGGTCGGAAAGCAAGACACACGCTCGTCCTGGAAGTCAGGACATTCAAGAAGGACATGCACGACCTTAAGAGGGACAATGCAACTAGGACAATAAGGAGCAGGGCGGCGCTCCATCAAGTGACCATGGGTTAAGCGAGTATGGCCAATACGCAACCTCGCTAGAGCCGTTTCCCACCGCCGGTTACGGTGGAAGGAGGACGGCCACGAGGAGACACAACATTTAAGAGTACGTAGCTTGTTACCAGTAACAGACAACCAAGAAACCTGCCAACGGGTAAGGACTGAGGAATGGATAACCGGGTAAAAGTCGGAATACGGAATGCCTTTACGAGAGATGGGACAAGAGCGGACAGCTTCCTTAGCGGCAGCATCCGCACGCTCATTTAAAGACACGCCAATATGGCTGGGAACCCAACAAAACTCAACCGACTTAAATTTACTGTGAACGAGAAACAGCCAATGCTGGATCTCGACAATTACCGGATGAACTGGATTAAAGCACCCGAGGGCCATGAGGGCACTACGAGAGTCAACAACAACCACAAAGGAAGACTGACAACGAGAAAGCAGGAGACGAAGAGCATAGAGAATAGCATAAAGTTCCGCTGTAAAGATGCTAGTCTCCGGAGGCAAGCGACACATATAAGTGCGATCAGGAAAAACAACAGAGTAGCCAACACCGTCCGCTGACTTAGACCCATCGGTGAAGACAGAAACGGAGCGGGAGTGAGAAGAAAAGTGCTCGAGGAAAAGGCGTTTTAGAACTGTAGGAGGGGTAAAAGCTTTAGTGATACGAGTCAAGGATGTACAAAACCGCGGAAGAGGGACCCTCCACGGGGGCAAAGAAGGAACAACACGAGGAGAAACATCAGAAATACGAACGGAAAGAGAATCCTGCAGGCGAGATAACCGGACAGAAAGAGGGAGGTGGTGAAGAGGAACAGGAACCGCAGGAGGGGTAAAAGTTAAAGCACGACAGAGACGAGAGGAAGGATGTTGCAAGGACCGCGCAAGATAGCGAAGACAGTAGCGATCACGGCGGTCCTGGAGAGACAGGAAGCCAGTGTCAACATACAAGCTAAGGACGGGAGTCGAACGAAAGGCACCAGAACTGAGGCGCAACCCAGTATGGTGCAAAGCATCAAGACGGCGAAGAGTAGAAGGAGAAGCAGACGAGTAAGCAGGGCAACCATAATCGAGCTTAGACAGGACGAGAGAGGAATGTAAAGCAAGGAGAGTGCGCCTATCTGCCCCCCAAGAAGTATGGGACAAGACCCGAAGGAGGGTAAGGGACTTAGAGCACTCAACACGGAGGTAAGAGATATGGGGAGACCAAGACAAACGAGTGTCAAGGAATAACCCCAAAAGCTTCGCGGAATCTTTGTATTCAAGGGGATGACCATAAAGTGACAAAGAGGGACGAAGAACAACCCGTTTCCGCGTAAAAGTCATGGCACAAGTCTTAGAAGTAGAGAACTTGAAGCCATGACCTGTGGCCCAAGACGACACGGCATCAATCGCAAGTTGAAGCCGGCGTTGAAGGAGAGGCGAATCATCACCCTGACAACAAAGGGTAAGATCATCGACATAGAGAGCGGAGAAGACACCAGAAGGAAGAGAGGAAAGAAGACCATTGAGGGCAACCAGAAAAAGAGTAGTGCTCAGAACACTACCCTGGGGCACACCTTCGTATTGCTGAAAAGGGGGAGAGAGAGCGGTACCAAGGCGCACCCGAAAGGAACGACGAGAGAGGAAGCTGCGGAGAAAGAGAGGGAGATGACCACGAAGGCCAAAAGAATGAAGTTGAGATAGGATATGATAACGCCAAGTGGTGTCGTAAGCCTTTTCTAGGTCAAAAAGGACGGCAACAACGGAGGTCTTCGCAGCAAAAGCAGTACGTATATAGACCTCCAAGTTCACCAGGACATCTGTCGTGCTGCGGCACTTGCGGAAACCAAATTGAGAAGGGGAGAGGAGGTGATGGTGTTCCAGGAACCACATCAGACGAACGTTAACCATACGTTCAAAGAGTTTGCAGACACAGCTTGTGAGAGCAATAGGGCGAAAGTCCTTAGGGGAAGTACCCAGAGACCCTGGTTTGCGAACAGGGAGGACAACGGCATCGAGCCAGTCCTCAGGGACTGACGACGACTCCCAGATCCGATTATACAGACTCAGTAAATACTGAGACGTGCTCGGAGGGAGATGGCGAAGCATCTCATAATGAATACCATCGGAGCCCGCCGCCGTAGAACCGCAGAGGGCCAGGGCAGAACGAAGTTCAGAGAGAGAGAAGGGATCATTATAGGGAAGCTGAAGATGAGTGCAGAAATCTAAAGGACGAGACTCAAGGACAGGTTTGCGAAGAAGGAAAGATTGGGGAAGATGAAGACCAGAGCTAACAGAAGAAAAGTGGGAACCCAGTTCGGAAGCGACCTGCAACGGGTCCGCCACAAGAGTATCACGGAGGTGAAGGACCGGTGAAACATCGGGAACGAACTTACCCGCTATCTTGCGGATACGCTTCCAGATCTGGGCCAGAGGGGTTTCGGACGTAATTGTCGAGACATAAGATGCCCAACATTCACGTTTAGCCGTACGGATGGCCCTACGGGCCACCGCACTCGCTTTCCGAAAGAAAAGAAAAGAATCGGTCGTCTGCCTACGGTGGTGCTTCTTCCAGGCTGCACGCTTACAGCGGACAGCCCGAGCACAGTCCGCATTCCACCAGGGAACGCACTTCCGTGGACCCCGAGAGGAAGAGCGAGGAATAGAGCGGAGGGCAGCGTCGAAGACAGTGTCATGAAAAAGGAGGAGAGCGCGAGAGAGGGGCAGAAGGGAGAGGTCAGAGAGAGTAGCACTGAGGGAAAACAGGGTCCAGTCCGCCTTAGCAAACTGCCACCTAGGGAAAGAGAGGGAAGGGCGAAAAGAGAAAAAGGAAACAAGGATGGGGAAATGATCACTTCCATGGAGGTCATCAAGAACCTGCCATGTGAAATCTAAGTAAAGAGAAGAAGAGCAGAGAGAAAGATCAAGACAAGAAAGGGTGCGAGTTCGAGAGTCCAAATGAGTGGGCTCACCAGAATTCAGAAGAGACAGGGAAGAAGAGAGGAGAAACGGCTCAAGGAGGCGACCCCGGGTATTCGTCAGAACGTCACCCCAAAGAGAATGACGACAACTGAAGTCACCCAGCAGGAGCACAGGCTCCGGCAAGGAGTCTAGGAGGTGTTTCAAATCAGGAAGAGAGAGCGGGACACTCGGGGGGAGATAAATGGAACAAACTGTGTACCATTTCCCCACAAAGATACGAGCAGCAGAACAATGGAGAGGCGAAGGAAAAAGTAAAGGAACAAAGGGAACATCAGCCCGAATCAAGAGAGCAGAAGAATTAGAAGCCCCAGCAATGGCTGGGGGGGGGAGAGAAAGGAATAGCCACGAAAACGACCAGGACGAGCACCAAGCATCGGCTCCTGGAGACAGACACAAAGGGGCGAAAACCGCGAAACCAGAAGTTGGAGTTCGAGGAAATTGGCGTAATAACCTCGAACGTTCCATTGAAGAATGGACAACGACGAGAAGAGAAAGGACAAAAACAGAGAACAAGGAAGAAACAAAGGCGAAAGACCAACAGAGCACGTTAAAGAATATCAGGGTCAGGATCAGGGTCAGCAAAGTCAGGGTTAGGGGGCATGGGTAAACTGAGCAAAGACGGAGGGAAGGAAACGGGAGAACAGATCAGAGGTGGGCGGGCAGGGTCCGGAGGAGGAGGAGGAGGAGGAGGAGGAGGAGGAGACAACGGAGAGGAGCAGTCAAGGACAGCAGCAGGAAGAGGGGGAGTAGAAAGAGAGGAGCGCACCCCAGCAAGAGCAGCAACCGAAAGGGAAGCAGGGGCCAAAGAAACCTCCATAGCAGGAACAGGGGGCGCAAGCACTGAAACGGGAGTGGAAGGAGCAACAGAGCCAGAAGGAGGAGCTGAGGAAGAAAGCGAAGCCTTCTTACCCGCCGGGGAAGAGGAAGGAGAGGAGCCAGGCTTACGCTTCTGACTTAAAGAGACCGGTGTCCCAGCAACTACGTACCGGGCAACGGATTCCAGTGTCTCAACAGGAGAAGCCGAACGAGAGCACACACGACGGCCGTTAGGAGAGCGATGGACATCCGCCCGCACCGACAGGCGGCGGGGAGAGCCGATAGATGGAGGAAGAGGATGGGAAGGAGGATCGGAGGGGGACGAGGAAGGAGACACAGAAGACACGACAGACCGGGTAGAAGGAAGGGGAACCCCAGACAGAGGACCAGGAGGAGGATCCTTCGGGAGAGAACCCAAAGGGACAGAGGAGGGGGCAGTGGGCGCATCAGGGTCCAAGGCCTGGAAACGGTTGTGAGTCTGAGGAAGGCGGGAAGGACGAGGAGAGGAAGAGCGCAACACGCGAGCATAAGAGATATTAGCATAAGGCGGGAGCCGGCGAACCTGGCGCCTCGCCTCAGGAAAAGATAAACGCTCCCGGTGCTTCAAGTTGAGGACGGCTGCCTCAAGCTTGTAATGGACACACGCACGGGAGAAGGTAGGATGGGCCTCACCGCAGTTGAGGCAACGAGCCTGGGGAGAAGCGCACTCCGACTTAGAGTGACCTTCGCCACCACACAAAGGACAGAGAGAGACAGTCCCGGAGCAGCGGAGGGCACCATGCCCAAACCTCCAGCACTTGTTGCAGAGCCGAGGAGAAGGAATGTACTCCTGGACAGAGCACCTGGCACCAGCAAGAATGACAGAGGGTGGAAGGGTCCTACCATCAAAGGTAATCTTCACAACCCGGAGGGGTTGACGGCGACTACCACGAGGGGGACGAGTAAACGTGTCCACCTGGAGAATAGAATGGCCCTGGGCAGCGAGGATATGTCGAATATCGTCGTGGCAGTCGCGTAGGTCCCGAAC
This sequence comes from Procambarus clarkii, assembly GCF_040958095.1. Taxonomy (NCBI): domain Eukaryota; kingdom Metazoa; phylum Arthropoda; class Malacostraca; order Decapoda; family Cambaridae; genus Procambarus; species Procambarus clarkii. The sequence continues at coordinate 11,058,157 of NC_091211.1, forward strand.
ACCGGTCGCAACATGGGGCGGGAGCAAAATAGTGCCAACACTGGCATTCAACTGGACGTTCTTCGAGACCCGAACGGGGGTCTCGCCAAGGCAGGATAAGGCAGCCAAGCGGGAAGCAGCATCCTGAGAAGGAGCAGCAACGACACGCGTACCGAGACGAGTGGGGTTAAAAGTAATGGAGGCATCCACGGAATCAACGAGATGTCGATGAAGGGAGAAATCGTCAGGAGGCGCAGAATCAAGAGGGAGGAGATCAAAATATTTGGCCCACGAAGCGGGACCAAACAAGGCTTGATAGGTAGCAGAACTGGAAGGAATCGAGCGAGGGCGGCCGTGACGAGAACGGCGGTGAGAACCCCCAGAGAGAGAGGGGTTAAAAGGCGCAGTAGTAACAACTAGAGAAGGAGCCGCGCCAGGGGACGAGGTAGTCACCACTGGGGGCTTGGGGCTCGACCCAACCACAGAGGAGGGAGGGGAGCCAGGGGAAGGAGTCAGAGAGGCCAAAGGAGGAGCAAGGTCGGGGCCCAATGCAGCGGAGGCTACAGAGCCCGGTCTTCCAATACGGACCGACTCGGGGGGCTTGGTCGCCAACCCCACGAGCCTGAAAAGGTAAGCCAGAAGTAGCCGAAACAGGGGTTATCATCTTGACGAAATTACGAATTCACTCACGAATGTGCCCCCACACCCACCATGGAGCCACAATTAGAGGCAGGACACCCAACAAGAAGCTATCACCGATCTTGTCGGGGCCTCCTAGGGGTGCGTCGTGAGTATACGCCCCACAAACGCCACCTTAAGAAACCGACAGTCCGTCGAGATCGGGTTCAGTGACGAAGTGGGGATTGACAATAAAAGGTTCCCCTCGCTCTCGACGTCGGGTACTGCAGTTCTACGGGTGCAAGAGTATGCCTCCTCAAGCACCCGGGCGTCAAAGTAGAAGAAGTCCAAGGGAAGAACCAGAACGAGCAAAAGGTCGGCAGGAAACGGCAAGCAGATAGGAGAAGAGGGGGGAGAAAAACGAAACAGAAGGAAAAGGAAAAGATGCCCAGCAGAATTGGAGAGGACGGCAGCAGGAGCACAAGGCTAGAAAAGGACAGAGGACTGTCCCAAGGAGCATCACACTCCGGCAGCCGCCCACTAAGCCCCCAGACGGCGACAACGAGCTGAGCGGGGAGGGGGACGTTATATATAAGTATCTACATTTGTGTTCACCATAGCGAACCACTAACCACTAAGCTGGTATGGTGAGTGCAGTCAATAAAAGGTGGCCACACAGTCAAAAAGACATCGCCACCACCCTCCCTCCCTCAGCATTACACCTCCTTCCATGGGGCACAGCGCTAAATATCACCACAATCCTGTTATTATCAGAACCCTGGTCAGTTTTATCAAAGTCAAGGGTCTTCTGTAATAATATCATCGCTACATAATAGCATGAACAAGTATAATTTAGCATTTTTAGGCGATGCTGTGGTCACAAGCTGAACAGCAGTGCTGTTAGCTCATGCTGCGTGCGTCAGGCTTGGTTGCTCACTCAATACTGAGGCCAATAACACCCGGGAGTTTGGCCCACGATTTAAAAAAAAAATGACATCTGTTTACAAGAGCCCTGATGAAGGTGTGGTGAACCCCGTGTATCTGCGAGCTGTTTAAATCTTGCGTAGTACTCCAACACATCATATCACGTGATGCGCAGTTTACTGGAACAACGTCCAGCACGTCATATGACGTGATGCACACTTTAAGGGTTAATCTAAGAAACTTATAAGTAGGTAAATACTTGCAAAATTTATAAAAATGATAACAGTTACATAGCATGAAAAAAATAAAAGATGAGAGAAAAATTGTAGGTATATTAAAGCACATAGGTAGATCAGATCGACCGATTGCAATGACAGCTTGAATGGTAGTTTAACAAAACTTAGCAGGCACAATACAGCATATGGCTAGCACATAAGTAAGTAATTATCAAAAGAAGGCACCAAACCGGGAAGGCTATGTAGCACCATCAAATACGCAAAATAATCAGAGGGCGCTAAATATCACCAAGGATGCCAATACGAGAACAAAAACGCATAAGGCGAATGATATCAAAAGTATCCGAGTCACCAAGAATTCTATCGAGGGACAGGTGACCGCGAGGGGCGGTCGGAAAGCAAGACACACGCTCGTCCTGGAAGTCAGGACATTCAAGAAGGACATGCACGACCGTAAGAGGGACAATGCAACTAGGACAATAAGGAGCAGGGCGGCATCAAGTGACCATGGGTTAAGCGAGTATGGCCAATACGCAACCTCGCTAGAGCTGTTTCCCACCGCCGGTTACGGTGGAAGGAGGACGGCCACGAGGAAACACAACATTTAAGAGTACGTAGCTTGTTACCAGTAACAGACAACCAAGAAGCCTGCCAACGGGTAAGGACTGAGGAATGGATAACCGGGTAAAAGTCGGAATACGGAATGCCTTTACGAGAGATGGGACAAGAGCGGACAGCTTCCTTAGCGGCAGCATCCGCACGCTCATTTAAAGACACGATAATATGGCTGGGAACCCAACAAAACTCAACCGACTTAAATTTACTGTGAACGAGAAACAGCCAATGCTGGATCTCGACAACTACCGGATGAACTGGATTAAAGCACCCGAGAGCCATGAGGGCACTACGAGAGTCAACAACAACCACAAAGGAAGACTGACAACGAGAAAGCAGGAGACGAAGAGCATAGAGAATAGCATAAAGTTCCGCTGTAAAGATGCTAGTCTCCGGAGGCAAGCGACACATATAAGTGCGATCAGGAAAAACAACAGAGTAGCCAACACCGTCCGCTGACTTAGACCCATCGGTGAAGACAGAAACGGAGCGGGAGTGAGAAGAAAAGTGCTCGAGGAAAAGGCGTTTTAGAACTGTAGGAGGGGTAAAAGCTTTAGTGATACGAGTCAAGGATGTACAAAACCGCGGAAGAGGGACCCTCCACGGGGGCAAAGAAGGAACAACACGAGGAGAAACATCAGAAATACGAACGGAAAGAGAATCCTGCAGGCGAGATAACCGGACAGAAAGAGGGAGGTGGTGAAGAGGAACAGGAACCGCAGGAGGGGTAAAAGTTAAAGCACGACAGAGACGAGAGGAAGGATGTTGCAAGGACCGCGCAAGATAGCGAAGACAGTAGCGATCACGGCGGTCCTGGAGAGACAGGAAGCCAGTGTCAACATACAAGCTAAGGACGGGAGTCGAACGAAAGGCACCAGAACTGAGGCGCAACCCAGTATGGTGCAAAGCATCAAGACGGCGAAGAGTAGAAGGAGAAGCAGACGAGTAAGCAGGGCAACCATAATCGAGCTTAGACAGGACGAGAGAGGAATGTAAAGCAAGGAGAGTGCGCCTATCTGCCCCCCAAGAAGTATGGGACAAGACCCGAAGGAGGGTAAGGGACTTAGAGCACTCAACACGGAGGTAAGAGATATGGGGAGACCAAGACAAACGAGTGTCAAGGAATAACCCCAAAAGCTTCGCGGAATCTTTGTATTCAAGGGGATGACCATAAAGTGACAAAGAGGGACGAAGAACAACCCGTTTCCGCGTAAAAGTCATGGCACAAGTCTTAGAAGTAGAGAACTTGAAGCCATGACCTGTGGCCCAAGACGACACGGCATCAATGGCAAGTTGAAGCCGGCGTTGAAGGAGAGGCGAATCATCACCCTGACAACAAAGGGTAAGATCATCGACATAGAGAGCGGAGAAGACACCAGAAGGAAGAGAGGAAAGAAGACCATTGAGGGCAACCAGAAAAAGAGTAGTGCTCAGAACACTACCCTGGGGCACACCTTCGTATTGCTGAAAAGAGGGAGAGAGAGCGGTACCAAGGCGCACCCGAAAGGAACGACGAGAGAGGAAGCTGCGGAGAAAGAGAGGGAGATGACCACGAAGGCCAAAAGAATGAAGTTGAGATAGGATATGATAACGCCAAGTGGTGTCGTAAGCCTTTTCTAGGTCAAAAAGGACGGCAACAACGGAGGTCTTTGCAGCAAAAGCAGTACGTATATAGACCTCCAAGTTCACCAGGACATCTGTCGTGCTGCAGCACTTGCGGAAACCAAATTGAGAAGGGGAGAGGAGGTGATGGTGTTCCAGGAACCACATCAGACGAACGTTAACCATACGTTCAAAGAGTTTGCAGACACAACTTGTGAGAGCAATAGGGCGAAAGTCCTTAGGGGAAGTACCCAGAGACCCCGGTTTGCGAACAGGGAGGACAACGGCATCGAGCCAGTCCTCAGGGACTGACGACGACTCCCAGATCCGATTATACAGACTCAGTAAATACCGAGACGTGCTCGGAGGGAGATGGCGAAGCATCTCATAATGAATACCATCGGAGCCCGCCGCCGTAGAACCGCAGAGGGCCAGGGCAGAACGAAGTTCAGAGAGAGAGAAGGGATCATTATAGGGAAGCTGAAGATGAGTGCAGAAATCTAAAGGACGAGACTCAAGGACAGGTTTACGAAGAAGGAAAGATTGGGGAAGATGAAGACCAGAGCTAACAGAAGAAAAGTGGGAACCCAGTTCGGAAGCGACCTGCAACGGGTCCGCCACAAGAGTATCATGGAGGTGAAGGACCGGTGAAACATCGGGAACGAACTTACCCGCTATCTTGCGGATACGCTTCCAGATCTGGGCCAGAGGGGTTTCGGACGTAATTGTCGAGACATAAGATGCCCAACATTCACGTTTAGCCGTACGGATGGCCCTACGGGCCACCGCACTCGCTTTCCGAAAGAAAAGAAAAGAATCGGTCGTCTGCCTACGGCGGTGCTTCTTCCAGGCTGCACGCTTACAGCGGACAGCCCGAGCACAGTCCGCATTCCACCAGGGAACGCACTTCCGTGGACCCCGAGAGGAAGAGCGAGGAATAGAGCGGAGGGCAGCGTCGAAGACAGTGTCATGAAAAAGGAGGAGAGCGCGAGAGAGGGGCAGAAGGGAGAGGTCAGAGAGAGTAGCACTGAGGGAAAATAGGGTCCAGTCCGCCTTAGCAAACTGCCACCTAGGGAAAGAGAGGGAAGGGCGAAAAGAGAAAAAGGAAACAAGGATGGGGAAATGATCACTTCCATGGAGGTCATCAAGAACCTGCCATGTGAAATCTAAGTAAAGAGAAGAAGAGCAGAGAGAAAGATCAAGACAAGAAAGGGTGCGAGTTCGAGAGTCCAAATGAGTGGGCTCACCAGAATTCAGAAGAGACAGGGAAGAAGAGAGGAGAAACGGCTCAAGGAGGCGACCCCGGGTATTCGTCAGAACGTCACCCCAAAGAGAATGACGACAATTGAAGTCACCCAGCAGGAGCACAGGCTCCGGCAAGGAGTCTAGGAGGTGTTTCAAATCAGGAAGAGAGAGCGGGACACTCGGGGGGAGATAAATGGAACAAACTGTGTACCATTTCCCCACAAAGATACGAGCAGCAGAACAATGGAGAGGCGAAGGAAAAAGTAAAGGAACAAAGGGAACATCAGCCCGAATCAAGAGAGCAGAAGAATTAGAAGCCCCAGCAATGGCTGGGGGGGGGGGGAGAGAAAGGAATAGCCACGAAAACGACCAGGACAAGCACCAAGCATCGGCTCCTGGAGACAGACACAAAGGGGCGAAAACCGCGAAACCAGAAGTTGGAGTTCGAGGAAATTGGCGTAATAACCTCGAACGTTCCATTGAAGAATGGACAACGACGAGAAGAGAAAGGACAAAAACAGAGAACAAGGAAGAAACAAAGGCGAAAGACCAACAGAGCACGTTAAAGAATATCAGGGTCGGGATCAGGGTCAGCAAAGTCAGGGTTAGGGGGCATGGGTAAACTGAGCAAAGACGGAGGGAAGGAAACGGGAGAACAGATCAGAGGTGGGCGGGCAGGGTCCGGAGGAGGAGGAGGAGGAGGAGGAGGAGACAACGGAGAGGAGCAGTCAAGGACAGCAGCAGGAAGAGGGGGAGTAGAAAGAGAGGAGCGCACCCCAGCAAGAGCAGCAACCGAAAGGGAAGCAGGGGCCAAAGAAACCTCCATAGCAGGAACAGGGGGCGCAAGCACTGAAACGGGAGGGGAAGGAGCAACAGAGCCAGAAGGAGGAGCTGAGGAAGAAAGCGAAGCCTTCTTACCCGCCGGGGAAGAGGAAGGAGAGGAGCCAGGCTTACGCTTCTGACTTAAAGAGACCGGTGTCCCAGCAAAACTACGTACCGGGCAACGGATTCCAGTGTCTCAACAGGAGAAGCCGAACGAGAGCACACACGACGGCCGTTAGGAGAGCGATGGACATCCGCCCGCACCGACAGGCGGCGGGGAGAGCCGATAGATGGAGGAAGAGGATGGGAAGGAGGATCGGAGGGGGACGAGGAAGGAGACACAGAAGACACGACAGACCGGGTAGAAGGAAGGGGAACCCCAGACAGAGGACCAGGAGGAGGATCCTTCGGGAGAGAACCCAAAGGGACAGAGGAGGGGGCAGTGGGCGCATCAGGGTCCAAGGCCTGGAAACGGTTGTGAGTCTGAGGAAGGCGGGAAGGACGAGGAGAGGAAGAGTGCAACACGCGAGCATAAGAGATATTAGCATAAGGCGGGAGCCGGCGAACCTGGCGCCTCGCCTCAGGAAAAGATAAACGCTCCCGGTGCTTCAAGTTGAGGACGGCTGCCTCAAGCTTGTAATGGACACACGCACGGGAGAAGGTAGGATGGGCCTCACCGCAGTTGAGGCAACGAGCCTGGGGAGAAGCGCACTCCGACTTAGAGTGACCTTCGCCACCACACAAAGGACAGAGAGAGACAGTCCCGGAGCAGCGGAGGGCACCATGCCCAAACCTCCAGCACTTGTTGCAGAGCCGAGGAGAAGGAATGTACTCCTGGACAGAGCACCTGGCACCAGCAAGAATGACAGAGGGTGGAAGGGTCCTACCATCAAAGGTAATCTTCACAACCCGGAGGGGTTGACGGCGACTACCACGAGGGGGACGAGTAAACGTGTCCACCTGGAGAATAGAATGGCCCTGGGCAGCGAGGATATGTCGAATATCGTCGTGGCAGTCGTGTAGGTCCCGAACACCGGTCGCAACATGGGGCGGGAGCAAAATAGTGCCAACACTGGCATTCAACTGAACGTTCTTCGAGACCCGAACGGGGGTCTCGCCAAGGCAGGATAAGGCAGCCAAGCGGGAAGCAGCATCCTGAGAAGGAGCAGCAACGACACGTGTACCGAGACGAGTGGGGTTGAAAGTAATGGAGGCATCCACGGAATCAATGAGATGTCGATGGAGGGAGAAATCGTCAGGAGGCGCAGAATCAAGAGGGAGGAGATCAAAATATTTGGCCCACGAAGCGGGACCAAACAAGGCTTGATAGGTAGCAGAACTGGAAGGAATCGAGCGAGGGCGGCCGTGACGAAGACGGCGGTGAGAACCCCCAGAGAGAGAGGGGTTAAAAGGCGCAGTAGTTACAACTAGAGAAGGAGCCACGCCAGGGGACGAGGTAGTCACCACTGGGGGCTTGGGGCTCGACCCAACCACAGAGGAGGGAGGGGAGCCAGAGGAAGGAGTCAGAGAGGCCAAAGGAGGAGCAAGGTCGGGGCCCAATGCAGCGGAGGCTACAGAGCCCGGCCTTCCAATACGGACCGACTCGGGGGCTTGGTCGCCCACCCCACGAGCCTGAGAAGGTAAACCAGAAGAAGCCGAAGCAGGGGTAATCATCTTGACGAAAGAAAGAATTCACTCACGAATGTGCCCCCACACCCACCATGGAGCCACAATTAGAGGCAGGACACCCAACAAGAAGCTATCGCCGATCTTGTCGGGGCCTCCTAGGGGTGCGTCGCGAGTATACGCCCCACAAACGCCACCTTAAGAAACCGACAGTCCGTCGAGATCGGGTTCAGTGACGAAGTGGGGATTGACAATAAAAGGTTCCCCTCGCTCTCGACGTCGGGTACTGCAGTTCTACGGGTGCATGAGTATGCCTCCTCAAGCACCCGGGCGTCAAAATAGAAGAAGTCCAAGGGAAGAACCAGAACGAGCAAAAGGTCGGTAGGAAACGGCAAGCAGATAGGAGAAGAGGGGGGAGAAAAACGAAACAGAAGGAAAAGGAAAAGATGCCCAGCAGAATTGGAGAGGACGGCAGCAGGAGCACAAGGCTAGAAAAGGACAGAGGACCGCCCCAAGGAGCATCACACTCCGGCAGCCGCCCACTAAGCCCCCACACGGCGACAACGAGCTGAGCGGGGAGGGGGGGCTAGCACATAAAAGAAGACAGCAATGAACAAAATGATAAAGTTGTTTGGATTAAGTACATATAGATTGGGAGATTGGGTAACACTAGATACAGAGCAAATTTAAAGCTCAGTGTAGGAAACTACAAAGATGAAATTAAGTACTTTTTGGTTTTGTTTTTAAATGAGGCAAAAGTTTGACAGCTTTTCAATTCACTCAACCCGTTCTCGCACTTGCTTTTAGTCAATATTGGCTTATTTAATAAGTGCATATGTGACATACTAATTGATTGTGAATATTTTAGTTTACCTTGAAAAGCTTCATAGAAAACACCGACCTCACCTAACCTTCTTAGTATGTTAAGATAAGCATCTTATTGCTTCTTACTTACAATTATTACTTAACCTATCAACGGTATAGGTTAATTAATAATTGTACTTAAGAAGCAATAAGATGCTTATCTTAACATACTAAGAAGGTTAGGTGAGGTCGGTGTTTTCTATGAAGCTTTTCAAGGTGAACTAAAATATTTACAATCAATTAGTATGTCACATATGCACTTATTAAATAAGCCAATATTGACTATAAGCAAGTGCGAGAACGGGTTGATTCACTAGGGAGTGAGTTCCATAGACTATAGGTCCCTTAATTTGCACAGTGTGTTTACACAGATTAAGTTTAACCCTGGGGATATCAAAGAGATATTTATTTCTGGTGTGGTGATAATGGGTCCTATTACATCTGTTCAGGGAGAGTTTCAGAGCATGGTTTGCTTTTAAGAACAGGGTTTTGTAAATGTAGTAGACACAAGAGAATGTGTGGAGTTTAGTTTAGTTCATTTATTATGCACCCCCATACCCATCTTGTGGGCGGTATTGGAAAGGGTTACAGAGGCACATAATGGGCTCAGGGACTGAACTCCACAATTCATTTAGCTAAGCAAGTTACAATCTTGATGAGCTAGTTACAAAATTCAATATAAGTCGTCACATCAACAATGGGTTCGAGATCGACCTTAAGTACAGGTTCTAAATTAAGCAACTGACATATGTGGAGAGCTAGTGTCACAATTTATATGTTTGTCCTGCACACCGCCCCCCCCCCCATCCAGTGGGCAGCGGTGGATAGGTTACAATCACTCAGTTACTACCTACAGTTAGCAAACTGGGGATATTTGGCTAAAATTTCTGGTAGCAGATAATTTTGAATGAAATATTTACACATCGCTGGAACATTGGTCATAGAATTGTCTCTAAATTCACGTATCTTTTCGCACTCCATCACATAGTGACGGAGGGTGTGCGAATAATTTTGTTGACACAGTTGATGTTTTGTTGACATTTGGTCAGGTCTACATCGGCAGATAATGAGAATTCCCAGAGATACATGTAACCGAGTCTAAGCCGAGCAGTAGTAACATCTTAAAGTCTGCTGATTTTATTGGATGATCCATACATGTGTGGCTCCTCTTGCATGATAGTATGACGATAGATGGAATTACTGGTGTCAATTTCACTTTGCCTCAGATCTACAAGATCTTGTTGAAGTTCTCGGTGTACTGCTGCTCTTAGATTGCTCATTGACAATCCAAGGTTACACTCAACGGCTCCTTTAAAGGCAGATTCTTTGGCTAACTTATCAGCTCTATCATGCATTCGGAGGCCAACATGAGATGGAGACCACATAAAATGGACTCTGTTACCATCCTTAATAATTTTGTTGTATTTGTGTCTAGCTTCGGACACGAGCATGTTACAGTTATGTCTGAAAATGGTAGATCATCCTCCAGTAATTGCTTCCATTAGTAAGAAACAGAAATACAACTGTCACTACCCTAAGTTGTTGTTTAAGTCTCTTCCAGACACAGATAAGAAATCATGTGGGTTACATGCCTTGGTGAAACAATGTTGCCCACCACATTCAGTTAAATTCATTAAAGTATCAGTGGGACGTCACATTGCACCAGGTACCACCCTTCAGGTGGCTGGGAGATGTGACAGGTTGTTGATCCCTCATCATTTGTTCACAGTGCTTGATAAAGGTGCCCTTATTCCAGTTGTCAATCTCTCGCACAAAACCTATCGTTTCAGGGCAGGTGATAGGGTGTCTCAGGCTACAATTGTAGAAAATACAAGAATTTTTCAGTATCAAAGCCGGGAGGAGATGCCAGCCACCACAGCAAAATGTAGTGCGCTTAATGTTACAGAAAGTAGTACACAGGGTAAAAACAAGACCGAGACAGGAAAAAGTAGTAATACTCAAGAAGTTGATAAGTTAATCTCGGCTCTGGATTTGCAACATGTGCAACAGTCAGGTAGGAAACTTTTGAGAGGGATTTTACGTAAATTCCCTAGACTGTTTGCAACAGAAGATGATCAGATCGGGCTTCTGGATAGGATCGAGCATGTTATTCCTACAGGTGACCATCCTCCTATTTACACCCGTCAATGGAGGCTTCCGGAATGGGCGAAGGAAGTAATTAGGGATGAGTGTCAGAAAATGTTGAGAGAATGTGATAGAGCCTAGTACGTCACCATGGTTGTCGCCAGTAGTGTTGGTACGTAAACCGGATGGTAGTTCTAGGTTTTGTGTTGACTACCGAAAGATCAATGATCAGAAATAAGATCAGAAATAAGAAATAATAGATCAGTTTGGGGCAGCCAAATACTTTTCCACTCTGGATGCGAAATCTGCATATTGGGCCATCCCAGTAGCTGAGAGGGATAGAGAGAAGACTGCCTTTTCTGATGGGGTTCATACTTATCAATTCAAGCGGATGCCTTTCGGGTTAAAGACAGCGCCTTCATCATTTCAGAGGGCTATCAATTATATACTAAACCCAGTTCTGGGAAGGCACTCTTTAGCGTACCTGGATGATGTGGTCATCTATTCCAAGACGTTTGATGAGCACTTATGAGATTTGACTGAGACGTTGACACAGTTAGATAAGGCGGGTTCCAAACTCAATGTGGGGAAATGCACTCTGGCATCGCAGAAATTCAAGTTTCTGGGTTTCCAGGTGTGCACAGACGGTATCCGACCTGACCCCGACTCCTGTCGTGCCATTGCTGACTTGCCTACACCTAAGACAGCAAAGGATGTTCGAAGGTTTCTGGGGGCAGCCGGATATTTCCGTCGCCACATTGAGGGTTTTGCAAGTACAACAGCACCGTTAACTGAGCTCACTAAGAAAAATGTTAAATTCGTTTGGAAACCTGAGCATGATAACGCATATGCAAAATTTAAAAGTCTACTCATTACCACCCCAGTCTTGGCAGTACCTGATGTTGATAAGGAGTGGGAGTACACACTGACGCCAGTGGCATAGCTATTGGTGGGTGCTTAATGCAACGTGATAATGACAATCTTCCTCACCCAGTAGCATATTTCAGCAGGAAGGCTAAGGGTCTGGAGGTCCGCTATTCTGCAACGGATAGGGAAGCGTTGGCTGTGGTAGAAAGTGTCAGGTACTTTGAACCATATCTTTTCCAACGACACTTTGTCATTTATACAGATCACAGGACGTTGACTCATATTTTTAAGAAAAGAACTAAGTGCCCTCGCATGTCACGTTGGTCTCATGAACTAGCTGCTCACTCATTCCAAATACTTTACAAGCCTGGTCCATCACATGTTATACCAGACACTTTGAGTAGAGTAAGTAATTATCAAAAGAAGGCACCAAACCGGGAAGGCTATGTAGCACCATCAAATGTGCAGAATAATCAGAGGGCGCTAAATATCACCAAGGATGCCAATACGGGAACAAAAACGCATAAGGCGAACGATATCAAAAGTATCCAAGTCACCAAGAATTCTATTGAGGGACAGGTGACCGCGAGGGGCGGTCAGAAAGCAAGACACACCCTCGTCCTGGAAGTCAGGACATTCAAGAAGGACATGCACGACCGTAAGAGGGACAATGCAACTAGGACAATAAGGAGCAGGGCGGCGCTCCATCAAGTGACCATGGGTTAAGCGAGTATGGCCAATACGCAACCTCGCCAGAGCTGTTTCCCACCGCCGGTTACGGTGGAAGGAGGACGGCCACGAGGAAACACAACATTTAAGAGTATGTAGCTTGTTACCAGTAACAGACAACCAAGAAGCCTGCCAACGGGTAAGGACTGAGGAATGGATAACCGGGTAAAAGTCGGAATACGGAATGCCTTTACGAGAGATGGGACAAGAGCGGACAGCTTCCTTAGCAGCAGCATCCGCACGCTCATTTAAAGACACACCAATATGGCTGGGAACCCAACAAAACTCAACCGACTTAAATTTACTGTGAACGAGAAACAGCCAATGCTGGATCTCGACAACTACTGGATGAACCGGATTAAAGGACCCGAGAGCCATGAGGGCACTACGAGAGTCAACAACAACCACAAAGGAAGACTGACAACGAGAAAGCAGGAGACGAAGAGCATAGAGAATAGCATAAAGTTCCGCTGTAAAGATGCTAGTCTCCGGAGGCAAGCGACACATATAAGTGCGATCAGGAAAAACAACAGAGTAGCCAACACCGTCTGCTGACTTAGACCCATCGGTGAAGACAGAAACGGAGCGGGAGTGAGAAGAAAAGTGCTCGAGGAAAAGACGTTTTAGAACCGTAGGAGGGGTAAAAGCTTTAGTGATACGGGTCAAGGATGTACAAAACCGCGGAAGAGGGACTCTCCACGGGGGCAAAGAAGGAACAACACGAGGAGAAACATCAGAAATACGAACGGAAAGAGAATCCTGTAGGCGAGATAACCGAACAGAACCCAGCAAACACAAATCATCTACACAACGTTCGCCTATCTCTTCCCATAGGTGTGGGAATGATTTGCATTGAGAATGGTGCAGGAGAGCCTTTGAGAAACTTTTACTCAAAAAATCCAAACACAAAGGTTTAATTATAAATTGTTTTTCTACAATTATTTTCTTCCAAATGTAAAACAAATAGTTTTTACATGTTTAAATATAAAATTTATGGTGTTTTTTTGTAAAATTCATTAATAAATTGTGAATGATATATATTGGCTGAGTGAAACCTTTAAAATCCATTTAGTTATAATATGAACAGAAAAAAGTAGTTTTCCAAATTTTCTAAAAATCGCTCTTTTTAACACAATTTGACTCCTTATGCATTCCACTAAACACTAATATCATGTTTAAATATATAATTTATGTATTATTCCCTAAGATAATTTATATAAATTATAAAAGTTGCTGGAAAGTGGTGAGAAAGAATCTGAAAACGTTTTGTTGTCTTATATTGGCGTGTTCTTATTAACTAGAGTGAGTAAGAGTGTCTTATTAACTAGAGTGAGTAAGAGTGAGCGAGAGTGGGTAAGAGTGAGTAAGAGTGACTGAAGGTGAGTGAGAGTGCCAGAGAGTGTGTAAGTGTGAGTATAAGTAAGAGTGACTGAGAGTAAGAGTGACAGAGTGAGTAAGAGTGAGAGTAAGGGTGACAGAATGAGTAAGAGTGAGAGTAAAGTGACTGAGAGTAAGGGTGAGTATGAGAGTAAGAGTGATTGAGAGTTAGAGTGAGAGTAAGAGTGATTGAGAGTTAGTGAGAGTAAGAGTGATTGAGAGTAAGAGTGATTAGGAGTAAGAGTGATTGGGAGTAAGAGTGATTGGGAGTAAGAGTAAGAGTGAGAGTAAGAGTAAGAATGAGAATAAGAGTGATTGAGAGTAAGAGTGAGTAAGAATGAGAGTAAGAGTGATTGAGAGTAAGAGTGATTGAGAGTAAGAGTGATTGGGAGTAAGAGTGATTGGGAGTAAGAGTAAGAGTGAGAGTAAGAGTAAGAATGAGAATAAGAGTGATTGAGAGTAAGAGTGATTGGGAGTAAGAGTAAGAATGAGAGTAGGAGTGATTGAGAGTAGGAGTGATTGGGAGTAGGAGTGATTGGGAGTAAGAGTGATTGAGAGTAAGAGTAATTGAGAGTAAGAGTATGAGAGTAAGAGTGAGAGAGTGAGTATGAATGGGTAAGGGTGACTGAGAGTGAGTAAGAGTGACAGAGTAAGAATGACTGAGTAAGAGTGACAGAGTAAGAGTGACAGAGAGTAAGAGTGACAGAGAGTAAGAGTGACAGAGAGTAAGAGTGACAGAGAGTAAGAGTGACAGAGAGTAAGAGTGACAGAGAGTAAGAGTGACAGAGTAAGAGTGAGTATGAGAGTGAGTAAGGATGACTGAGAGAAAGAGTGAGTAATAGTGCGTAAGAGTGATTGAGAGTTAGAGTGAGAGTAAGAGTGATTGAGAGTTAGTGAGAGTAAGAGTGATTGAGAGTAAGAGTGATTGAGAGTAAAAGTGATTGAGAGTAAGAGTGATTGAGAGTAAGAGTGATTGAGAGTAAGAGTGATTGGGAGTAAGAGTGATTGGGAGTAGGAGTAAGAATGAGAATAAGAGTGATTGAGAGTAAGAGTGAGTAAGAGTAAGAATGAGAGTAAGAGTGATTGAGAGTAAGAGTGATTGAGAGTAAGAGTGATTGAGAGTAAGAGTGATTGGGAGTAAGAGTGATTGGGAGTAGGAGTAAGAATGAGAATAAGAGTGATTGAGAGTAAGAGTGAGTAAGAGTAAGAATGAGAGTAAGAGTGATTGAGAGTAAGAGTGATTGAGAGTAAGAGTGATTGAGAGTAAGAGTGATTGGGAGTAAGAGTGATTGGGAGTAAGAGTAAGAGTAAGAATGAGAGTAGGAGTGATTGAGAGTAGGAGTGATTGGGAGTAGGAGTGATTGGGAGTAAGAGTGATTGAGAGTAAGAGTAATTGAGAGTAAGAGTATGAGAGTAAGAGTGAGAGAGTGAGTATGAATGGGTAAGGGTGACTGAGAGTAAGAGTGACAGAGTAAGAATGACTGAGTAAGAGTGACAGAGAGTAAGAGTGACAGAGTAAGAGTGACAGAGAGTAAGAGTGACAGAGAGTAAGAGTGACAGAGAGTAAGAGTGACAGAGTAAGAGTGAGTATGAGAGTGAGTAAGGATGACTGAGAGAAAGAGTGAGTAATAGTGCGTAAGAGTGATTGAGAGTTAGAGTGAGAGTAAGAGTGATTGAGAGTTAGTGAGAGTAAGAGTGATTGAGAGTAAGAGTGATTGAGAGTAAAAGTGATTGAGAGTAAGAGTGATTGAGAGTAAGAGTGATTGAGAGTAAGAGTGATTGAGAGTAAGAGTGATTGGGAGTAAGAGTGATTGGGAGTAGGAGTAAGAATGAGAATAAGAGTGATTGAGAGTAAGAGTGAGTAAGAGTAAGAATGAGAGTAAGAGTGATGGAGAGTAAGAGTGATTGAGAGTAAGAGTGATTGGGAGTAAGAGTGATTGGGAGTAGGAGTAAGAATGAGAATAAGAGTGATTGAGAGTAAGAGTGAGTAAGAGTAAGAATGAGAGTAAGAGTGATTGAGAGTAAGAGTGATTGAGAGTAAGAGTGATTGGGAGTAAGAGTGATTGGGAGTAAGAGTAAGAGTGAGAGTAAGAGTAAGAATGAGAGTAGGAGTGATTGAGAGTAGGAGTGATTGGGAGTAGGAGTGATTGGGAGTAAGAGTGATTGAGAGTAAGAGTAATTGAGAGTAAGAGTATGAGAGTAAGAGTGAGAGAGTGAGTATGAATGGGTAAGGGTGACTGAGAGTGAGTAAGAATGACAGAGTAAGAGTGACAGAGAGTAAGAGTGACAGAGAGTAAGAGTGACAGAGAGTAAGAGTGACAGTAAGAGTGACAGAGTAAGAGTGACAGAGTAAGAGTGACAGAGAGTAAGAGTGACAGAGAGTAAGAGTGACAGAGTAAGAGTGACAGAGTAAGAGTGACAGAGTAAGAGAGTGAGAGTGATTATGAGTGAGTTAAGAGTGTGAGGTGTGAGAGGGTAGCAGGCCAGGGAGGCAGGATGTGTGGTCACAGGCGAGGCCTAGGCCTTGTGATCTCTAATGTTGGTTTCTATATATATGTTGGATTTTTTGTCCTGTTTCAAATTATAATTATTTAGCAGGAATGTAATAAGATATTGCACAGTATTAATGTGACAATAATATATGCATTATTTCCTTGATAATCAAACTTGTTGTTCAAAGATAATATACAATCTTTGAAGGAAACATTTTGAGAGCGCGAGCTGGCAACACTGGGCTGGTGGGTGAGAGAGACATATGGTTAGTTGTGCTCAGACCTTCAGTGGTGAAGGGTGTGTCCCAGCTGGCCGCCACCAGCCGCCACCCGCCGCCCACCACCAGCCGCCACCCACCACCAGCCGCCACCCGCCACCCGCCGCCACCCACCACCAGCCGCCGCCACCCGCCGCCACCCACCACCAGCCGCCGCCACCCGCCACCACCCACCACCAGCCGCCGCCACCCGCCACCACCAGCCGCCGCCACCCGCCACCACCCTCCACCAGCCACCGCCACCCGCCACCACCAGCCACCGCCACCCGCCACCACCCACCACCGCCACTCACCACCCGCCGCCGCTACCCACCACCCGCCGCCACCAGCCACCACCAGCCGCCGCCACCACCCACCACCAGCCGCCACCCGCCACCCACAACCAGCCGCCACCCGCCGCCAGCCGCCACCCGCCGCCACCCGCCACCAGCCGCCACCCGCCACCCGCCGCCACCCACCACCCGCCGCCACCAGCCGCCGCCAGCCGCCGCCAGCCGCCGCCAGCCGCCGCCAGCCGCCGCCACCCGTTACCAGCCGCCGCCACCCGCCGCCACCCGCCGCCGCCAGCCGCCACTACCCGCCACCAGCCGCCGCCACCCACCACCACCCACCACCAGCCGCCACCAGCCACCGCCACCCACCACCGCCACCCACCACCCGCCGCCACCACCCACCACCCGCCGCCGCCACCACCAGCCGCCGCCACCCGCCACCCGCCGCCACCACCAGCCGCCACCCGCCACCACCAGCCACCAGCCGCCGCCACCAGCCGCCACCCGCCGCCACCCGCCACCAGCCGCCACCAGCCACCCGCCACCGCCACTTACCACCGCCACTCACCACCACCACCCACCACCAGCCGCCACCCGCCACCACCCACCACCAGCCGCCACCCGCCACCACCCACCACCAGCCGCAGCCACCCACCACCAGCCGCCCACCACCCTCCACCGCCCACCACCCGCCGCCACCCGCCACCCACCAATAGCCGCCACCACCCACCACCAGCCGCCACCACCCACCACCACCCGCCACCACCCACCACCAGCCGCCACCCGCCACCAGCCACCGCCACTCACCACCCGCCACCCGCCACCAGCCGCCACCGCCACTCACCACCCGTTGCCACCACCCACCACCAGCCGCCACCAGCCGCCACCAGCCGCCACCACCCACCACCAGCCGCCACCACCCACCACCAGCCGCCACCCACCACCCGCCGCCACCCGCCACCCACCACCCGCCACCCACCACCCGCCGCCACCCACCACCAGCCGCCACCCGCCACCACCCACCACCACCCCCGCCACCGCCACCCACCACCGCCACTCACCACCCACCACCCGCCGCCACCACCCACCGCCCACCACCACCCACCACCAGCCGCCACCCGCCACCACCCGCCACCCACCACCGCCACTCACCACCCGCCGCCACCACCCACCACCAGCCGCCACCACCCGCCACCAGCCACCGCCACTCACCACCCGCCGCCACCACCCACCACCAGCCGCCACCCGCCACCAGCCGCCACCCGCCACCACCCGCCACCCGCCGCCAACAGCCGCCACCCGCCACCACCCGCCACCAGCCGCCACCCACCACCCACCACCAGCCGCCACCCGCCGCCACCCACCACCAGCCGCCGCCACCCGCCGCCACCCGCCACCACCCGCCACCACCCGCCGCCACCCGCCGCCACCCGCCACCACCCGCCGCCACCCGCCACCAGCCGCCACCCGCCGCCACCCGCCACCACCCGCCACCGCCACTCACCACCCACCACCAGCCGCCACCCACCACCAGCCGCCACCCGCCGCCACCCACCACCAGCCGCCACCACCCGCCACCAGCCGCCACCCGCCACCACCCGCCACCGCCACCCACCATCGCCACTCACCACCCGCCGCCACCACCCACCACCAGCCGCCACCCGCCACCACCCGCCACCAGCCACCGCCACCCACCACCGCCACCCGCCGCCGCCACCACCCACCACCACCACCCACCACCACCAGCCACCGCCACCCACCACCGCCACTCACCACCCGCCGCCAGCCGCCACCCGCCACCCACCACCCGCCGCCAGCCGCCACCCGCCGCCACCCGCCACCACCCGCCACCCACCACCCGCCGCCACCAGCCGCCGCCAGCCGCCGCCAGCCGCCGCCAGCCGCCACCAGCCGCCACCAGCCGCCGCCACCAGCCGCCGCCAGCCGCCGCCACCCCCCACCAGCCGCCGCCACCCGCCACCAGCCGCCGCCACCCGCCACCACCCATCACCAGCCGCCACCAGCCACCGCCACCCACCACCCGCCGCCACCACCCACCACCCGCCGCCGCCACCACCAGCCGCCACCCGCCGCCACCCGCCACCCGCCGCCACCAGCCGCCACCACCAGCCACCAGCCGCCGCCACCAGCCGCCACCCGCCGCCACCCGCCACCAGCCGCCACCAGCCGCCACCAGCCACCGCCACTTACCACCGCCACTCACCACCCGCCGCCACCACCCACCACCAGCCGCCGCCACCCACCACCAGCCGCCGCCCACCACCCCCCACCGCCCACCACCCGCCGCCACCCGCCACCCGCCACCCACCACCAGCCGCCACCACCCACCACCAGCCGCCACCCGCCACCACCCACCACCAGCCGCCACCCGCCACCAGCCACCACCAGCCGCCACCCGCCACCACCCACCACCAGCCGCCACCCACCACCAGCCGCCACCAGCCGCCACCCACCACCCGCCACCAGCCGCCACCCGTCGCCACCCGTCACCACCCACCACCAGCCGCCACCCGCCACCACCAGCCGCCACCCACCACCCGCCGCCACCCGCCACCAGCCGCCACCCGTCACCACCCACCACCAGCCGCCACCCGCCACCACCCACCACCACCAGCCGCCACCCGCCACCACCAGCCGCCACCACCCCCCGCCACCGCCACCCACCTCCGCCACTCACCACCCGCCGCCACCACCCACCACCCACCGCCCACCACCAGCCGCCACCCGCCACCACCCACCACCAGCCGTCACCCGCCACCGCCACTATCCACCCGGCACCACCACCCACCACCAGCCGCCACCACCCACCACCAGCCGCCACCCGCCGCCACCCACCACCACCCGCCACCACCCCCCGCCACCGCCACCCACCACCGCCACTCACCACCCGCCACCCACCACCAGCCGCCACCCGCCACCACCCGCCACCAGCCGCCACCCGCCACCGCCACCCACCATCGCCACTCACCACCCGCCGCCACCACCCACCACCAGCCGCCACCCGCCGCCACCCGCCGCCACCAGCCGCCACCCGCCACCACCCGCCACCGCCACTCACCACCCGCCGCCACCACCCACCACCAGCCGCCACCACCCACCACCAGCCGCCACCCGCCACCAGCCGCCACCACCCACCACCAGCCGCCACCCGCCACCAGCCACCGCCACCCACCACCGCCACTCACCACCCGCCGCCACCACCCACCGCCACCCGCCGCCACCACCCACCGCCACCCGCCACCCGCCGCCACCACCCACCGCCACCCGCCACCCACCACCAGCCGCCACCCGCCACCAGCCGCCACCTGCCACCACCCACCACCAGCCGCCACCTGCCACCACCCGCCACCACCCACCGCCAGCCGCCGCCAGCCGCCGCCACCAGCCGCCACCCGCCACCAGCCGCCACCCGCCACCAGCCGCCACCAGCCACAGCCACCCACCACCGCCACTCACCACCCGCCGCCACCACCCACCATCAGCCGCCACCCGCCACCAGCCACCACCAGCCGCCACCCGCCGCCACCCACCACCAGCCGCCACCCGCCGCCAGCCGCCACCCGCCGCCACCCACCACCCGCCGCCACCCACCACCAGCCGCCGCCACCCACCACCAGCCGCCACCCGCCGCCACACACCACCAGCCGCCACCCGCCGCCACCCACCACCAGCCGCCACCACCCGCCACCACCCACCACCCGCCACCGCCACCCACCACCGCCACTCACCACCCGCCGCCACCACCCACCACCAGCCGCCACCACCCGCCACCCGCCACCAGCCACCGCCACCCACCACCGCCACTCACCACCCGCCGCCACCAGCCACCACCCGCCACCACCAGCCGCCACCTGCCACCACCAGCCGCCACCCACCACCAGCCGCCACCCACCGCCACCCACCACCAGCCGCCACCACCCACCACCAGCCGCCACCCGCCACCACCAGCCGCCACCCGCCACCACCAGCCGCCACCCGCCACCACCCCCCGCCACCGCCACTCACCACCCAACCACCCGCCGCCACCCGCCACCCACCACCAGCCGCCACCCGCCACCACCCACCACCAGCCGCCACCACCCACCACCAGCCGCCACCCGCCACCACCAGCCGCCACCCGCCACCAGCCACCGCCACCCACCACCGCCACTCACCACCAGCCGCCACCAGCCACCGCCACCCACCACCGCCACCCGCCGCCACCACCCACCACCACCACCCACCACCACCAGCCGCCGCCGCCGCCACCACCACCCACCACCACCGCCGCCACCACCCATCACCGCCGCCGCCGCCACCACTCACGACAGCCGCCGCCGACACCACCGCCACCACCCACCACCGCCACCACCCACCACAGCCGCCACCACCACCCACCACTACCACCCTCCACCAGCCGCCACAAGCCACCACCGCCCGCCACCGCCCGCCACCAGCCGCCATCACCACCACCACCAGCCGCCATCATCGCCACCAGCCGCCACCAGCTGCCACCACCACCAGCCGCCACCACCACCACCACCAGCCGCCATCACCGCCACCAGCTGCCACCACCACCAGCCGCCACCACCAACCGCCACCACCGCCACCACCACCTGCCACCGGCCGCCACCACCGCCCGCTATCAGCCGTCACCGCCCGTTGCCACAGTCGCCACCGCAAGCCGCCACCGGCAGCCGCCACCAGCCCCCCCCCCACCGCCGATCGTCACCACCCACCACAGCCGCCGCCGCCCGCCGCCGCCCGCCACCACCCACCACCCGCCGCCGCCACCACCCGCCACCAGCCGCCGCCGCCACCCGCCGCCACCCGCCACCAGCCGCCACCAGCCGCCGCCACCCGCCACCAGCCGCCGCCACCCGCCACCACCCGCCACCACCCGCCGCCACCAGCCGCCGCCACCCGCCACCAGCCGCCACCCGCCACCACCCGCCGCCACCCGCCACCACCCGCCACCACCCACCGCCACCCACCACCGCCACTCACCACCCGCCGCCACCACCCACCACCAGCCGCCACCCGCCGCCACCCACCACCAGCCGCCACTCACCACCCGCTGCCACCAGCCACCACCCGCCACCACCAGCCGCCACCTGCCACCACCCACCACCAGCCGCCACCCACCACCAGCCGCCACCCGCCGCCACCCACCACCACCAGCCGCCACCCGCCACCACCCACCACCAGCCGCCACCCGCCACCACCAGCCGCCACCCGCCACCGCCACCTGCCACCCACCACCCGCCGCCACCCGCCACCACCCACCACCAGCCGCCACCCGCCACCACCCACCACCAGCCGCCACCCGCCACCACCAGCCGCCACCCGCCACCAGCCGCCACCAGCCGCCACCCGCCACCAGCCACCGCCACCCGCCACCACCAGCCGCCGCCGCCACCACCACCCACCACCACCGCCGCCACCACCCATCACCGCCGCCGCCACCACCCATCACCGCCGCCGCCACCACCACCCACCACCACCGCCACCACCCATCACCGCCGCCGCCGCCACCACCCACCACAGCCGCCGCCGACACCACCGCCACCACCCACCACAGCCGCCACCACCACCCACCACTACCACCCACCACCAGCCGCCACAAGCCACCACCGCCCGCCACCGCCCGCCACCAGCCGCCATCACCACCACCACCAGCCGCCATCACCGCCACCAGCCGCCACCAGCTGCCACCACCACCAGCCGCCACCACCACCACCACCAGCCGCCATCACCGCCACCAGCTGCCACCACCACCACCTGCCACCACCGCCCGCTATCAGCCGTCACCGCCCGTTGCCACAGTCGCCACCGCAAGCCGCCACCGCCAGCCGCCACCAGCCCCCCCCACCGCCGATCGTCACCACCCACCACAGCCGCCGCCGCCCGCCACCGCCCGCCACCACCCACCACCCGCCGCCGCCACCACCCGCCACCAGCCGCCGCCGCCACCCGCCACCAGCCGCCGCCGCCACCCGCCGCCACCAGCCGCCACCACCCGCCACCAGCCGCCGCCACCCGCCACCAGCCGCCACCAGCCGCCACCAGCCGCCAGCCGCCACCCGCCGCCAGCCGCCACCAGCCACCGCCACCCACCACCGCCACTCACCACCCGCCGCCACCACCCACCACCAGCCGCCACCCGCCACCAGCCGCCACCAGCCGCCACCAGCCGCCACCCACCACCCGCCGCCACCCGCCACCGCCACCCGCCACCACCCACCACCCGCCGCCACCCGCCACCACCCACCACCCGCCGCCACCCGCCACCACCCACCACCCGCCGCCACCAGCCACCACCCACCACCAGCCGCCACCCGCCACCCACCACCAGCCGCCACCCACCACCAGCCGCCACCCGCCGCCACCCGCCACCAGCCGCCATCCGCCGCCACCAGCCACCACCGCCACTCACCACCAGCCGCCACCCGCCACCACCAGCCGCCACCACCCACCACCAGCCGCCACCACCCACCACCCACCACCAGCCGCCACCCACCACCAGCCGCCACCCACCACCAGCCGCCACCCGCCACCCACCACCAGCCGCCGCCACCACCCACCACCAGCCGCCACCCGCCACCGCCACCCACCACCGCCACTCACCACCCGCCGCCACCACCCACCACCAGCCGCCACCCGCCGCCACCCGCCACCACCCGCCACCCGCCACCAGCCACCGCCACTCACCACCCGCCGCCACCAGCCGCCACCCGCCACCAGCCACCGCCACCCACCACCACCACCACCCACCACCACCAGCCGCCGCCGCCACCACCACCCACCACCACCGCCGCCACCACCCATCACCGCCGCCGCCACCACCACCCACCACCACCGCCGCCGCCACCACCCATCACCGCCGCCGCCGCCACCACCCACCACAGCCGCCGCCGACACCACCGCCACCACCCACCACAGCCGCCACCACCACCCACCACCACCACTACCACCCACCACCAGCCGCCATCACCGCCACCAGCTGCCACCACCACCAGCCGCCACCACCACCACCACCAGCCGCCATCACCGCCACCAGCTGCCGCCATCACCGCCACCAGCTGCCACCACCACCAGCTGCCACCACCAGCCGCCGCCACCACCTGCCACCAGCCGCCACCACCGCCCGCTATCAGCCGTCACCGCCCGTTGCCACAGTCGCCACCGCAAGCCGCCACCGCCAGCCGCCACCAGCCCCCCCCACCGCCGATCGTCACCACCCACCACAGCCGCCGCCGCCCGCCACCACCCACCACAGCCGCCACCACCCACCACCCGCCGCCACCACCCACCACCACCAGCCGCCGCCGCCACCCACCACCCGCCGCCACCACCCACCACCACCAGCCGCCGCCGCCACCACCACCAGCCGCCGCCGCCACCACCACCCACCACCACCGCCGCCACCACCCACCACCGCCAGCCGCCACCACTCATCACAGACGCCGCCACCCGCCACCGCCCGCCACCACCGCCAGACACAGCCGCCAGTGTGCCCGCCACTGTCCGCCACCGCCGTCACTGTCCGCCCGCCGCCACCACTGTCCGCCCGCCGCCTCCACTGTCCGCCCGCCGCCGCCACTGTCCGCCCGCCGCCGCCACTGTCTGCCCGCCGCCACTGTCCACCACTGCCGCCAAAGCCGCCACGGTCCGCCCGCCGCCACGGTCCGCCCGCCGCCACTATCCGCCACAGCCGCCACTGTCCGCCCGCCGCCACTGTCCGCCACCGCCGCCACTGTCCGCCCGCCGCCACTGCCGCCACTGTTCGCCCGCCGCCACTGTCCGCCCGCCGCCACTCTCCGCCGTACAGCCTCCCCTCTCTCCGTTAGTAAATAATTATAATTGTTAGTAAATAATAAAAGAAATATAAATTATTAGATTTTTTTTACCCTTAAATTGGTTTTAATATTTAAATTGAAAATAATAATATAATATAAAATATAATTTAATTTCAAGAAATTTAACTTTAAACACAAAGATGTGAAAAGGGTTCAGATTATTGGCTCAAACCTTTCATAAGAGATTCATATTGGTATATGAATGGATTATGAATGACTCATGTTAGGAGTGTAAAGTTGCCACAACATCTCAAATTAGTGTTAGATACATATGTCTTGGTTATAAGTTTTGGAAACCTATTTAAGTCCACACACAATATCGTATATGATACGATAAAACAAACGTTTCCAATACTTTCAAATACTTTCCAGATATGTTGTGGCAACCTAAAATTGTTTGCTGGGAAAGAGAGAGGTGGTGAAGGGGAACAGGTACAGGAGGGGTAAAAGTTAAAGCACAACAGAGGCGAGAGGAAGGATGTTGCAAGGACCGCGCAAGATAGCGAAGACAGTAGCGATCATGGCGGTCCTGGAGAGACAGGAAGCCAGTGTCAACATACAAGCTAAGGATGGGAGTCGAACGAAAGGCACCAGAACTGAGGCGCAACCCAGTATGGTGCAAAGCATCAAGACGGCGAAGAGTAGAAGGAGAAGCAGACGAGTAAGCAGGGCAACCATAATTGAGCTTAGACAGGACGAGAGAGGAATGTAAAGCAAGGAGAGTGCGCCTATCTGCCCCCCAAGAAGTATGGGACAAGACCCGAAGGAGGGTAAGGGCCTTAGAGCACTCAACACGGAGGTAAGAGATATGGGGAGACCAAGACAAACGAGTGTCAAGGAATAACCCCAAAAGCTTCGCGGAATCTTTGTATTCAATTGGATGACCATAAAGTGACAAAGAGGGACGAAGAACGACCCGTTTCCGCGTAAAAGTCATGGCACAAGTCTTAGAAGTAGAGAACTTGAAGCCATGATCGGTGGCCCAAGAGGACACGGCATCAATTGCAAGTTGAAGCCGGCGCTGAAGGAGAGGCGAATCATCACCCTGACAGCAAAGGGTAAGATCATCGACATAGAGAGCGGAGAAGACACCAGAAGGAAGAGAGGAAAGAAGACCATTGAGGGCAACCAGAAAAAGAGTAGTGCTCAGAACACTACCCTGGGGCACACCTTCGTATTGCTGAAAAGAGGCAAAGAGAGCGGTACCAAGGCGCACCCGAAAGGAACGACGAGAGAGGAAGCTGCGGAGAAAGAGAGAGCGATGACCACGAAGGCCAAAAGAATGAAGCCGAGATAGAATATGATATTGCCAAGTGGTGTCGTAAGCCTTTTCCAGGTCAAAAAGGACGGCAACAACGGAGGTCTTCGCAGCAAAAGCAGTACGGATATAGACCTCCAAGTTCACCAGGACATCTGTTGTGCTGCGGCACTTGCGAAAACCAAATTGAGAAGGGGAGAGGTGGCGATAGTGCTCTAAGAACCACATCAAACGAATGTTAACCATACGTTCAAAGAGTTTGCAGACACAACTTGTGAGAGCAATAGGGCGAAAGTTCTTAGGGGAAGTACCCAGAGACCCCGGTTTGTGAACAGGGAGGACAACGGCATCGAGCCAGTCCTCAGGGACTGACGACGACTCCCAGATCCGATTATACAGACTCAGTAAATACTGAGACGTGCACGGAGGGAGATGGCGAAGCATCTCATAATGAATACCATCGGAGCCCGCCGCCGTAGAACCGCAGAGGGCCAGGGCAGAACGAAGTTCAGAGAGAGAGAAGGGATCATTATAGGGAAGCTGAAGATGAGTGCAGAAATCTAAAGGATGAGACTCAAGGACAGGTTTACGAAGAAGGAAAGATTGGGGAAGATGAAGACCAGAGCTAACAGAAGAAAATTGGGAACCCAGTTCGGAAGCGACCTGCAACGGGTCCGCCACAAGAGTATCATGGAGGTGAAGGACCGGTGAAACATCGGGAACGAACTTACCCGCTATCTTGCAGATACGATTCCAGATCTGGGCCAGAGGGGTTTCGGATGTAATTGTTGAGACATAAGATGCCCAACATTCACGTTTAACCGTACGGGTGGCCCTACGGGCCACCGCACTCGCTTTCCGAAAGAAAAGAAAAGAATCGGTCGTCTGTCTACGGCGGTGCCTCTTCCAGGCTGCACGCTTACAGCGGACAGCCCGAGCACAGTCCGCATTCCACCAGGGAACGCACTTCCGTGGACCCCGAGAGGAAGAGTGAGGAATAGAGCGGAGGGCAGCGTTGAAGACAGTGTCATGAAAAAGGAGGAGAGCGCGAGAGAGAGGCAGAAGAGAGAGGTCAGAGAGAGCAGCACTGAGGGTAAATAGGGTCCAGTCCGCCTTAGCAAACTGCCACCTAGGGAATGAGAGGGAAGGGCGAAAAGAGAAAAAGGAAACAAGGATGGGGAAATGATCACTTCCATGGAGGTCATCAAGAACCTGCCACGTGAAATCTAAGTAAAGAGAAGAAGAGCAGAGAGAAAGATCAAGACAAAAAAGTGTGCGAGTCCGAGAGTCCAAATGAGTGGGCTCACCAGAATTCAGAAGAGACAGGGAAGAAGAGAGGAGAAACGGCTCAAGAAGGCGACCCCGGGTATTCGTCAGAACGTCACCCCAAAGAGAATGACGACAATTGAAGTCACCCAGCAGGAGCACAGGCTCCGGCAAGGAGTCTAGGAGGTGTTTCAAATCAGGAAGAGAGAGCGGGACACTCGGGGGGAGATAAATGGAACAAACTGTGTACCATTTCCCCACAAAGATACGAGCAGCAGAACAATGGAGAGGCGAAGGAAAAAGTAAAGGAACAAAGGGAACTCAGCAGGAATCAAGAGAGCAGAAGAATTAGAAGCCCCAGCAACGGCTGGGGGGGGGGGGGGAGAGAAAGGAATAGCCACGAAAACGACCAGGATGAGCACCAAGCATCGGCTTCTGGAGACAGACACAAAGGGGCGAAAATCGCGAAATCAGAAGTTGGAGTTCGAGGAAATTGGCGTAATAACCTCGAACGTTCCATTGAAGAATGGACAACGACGAGAAGAGAAAGGACAAAAACAGAGAACAAGGAAGAAACAAAGGCGAAAGAGCAACAGAGCACGTTAAAGAATATCAGGGTCGGGATCAGGGTCAGCAAAGTCAGGGTTAGGGGGCATGGGTAAACTGAGCAAAGACGGAGGGAAGGAAACGGGAGAACAGATCAGAGGTGGGCGGGCGGGGTCCGGAGGAGGAGGAGGAGGAAGAGGAGACAACGGAGAGGAGCAGTCAAGGACAGCAGCAGGAAGAGGGGAAGTAGAAAGAGGGGAGCGCACCCCAGCAAGAGCAGCAACCGAAAGGGAAGCAGGGGCCAAAGAAACCTCCATAGCAGGAACAGGGGGTGCAATCACTGAAACGGGAGGGGAAGGAGCAACAGAGCCAGGAGTAGGAGCTGAGGAAGAAAGCGAAGCCTTCTTACCCGCTGGGGAGGAGGAAGGAGAGGAGCCAGGCTTACGCTTCTGACTTAAAGAGACTGGTGTCCCAGCAACTACGTACCGGGCAACGGATTCTAGTGTCTCAACAGGAGAAGCTGAACGAGAGCACACACGACGGCCGTTAGGAGAGCCTGCACCGACAGGCGGCGGGAAGAGCCGATAGATGGAGGAAGGATGGAAAGGAGGATCGGAGGGGGACGAGGAAGAAGACACAGGAGACATAACAGACCGGGTAGAAAGAAGGGGAACCCCAGATAGAGGACCAGGAGGGGGACCCCTCGGGACAGAACACAAAGGGACAGAGGAGGGGACAGTGGGCGTATCAGGGTCCAAGGCCCGGAAACGGTTGTGAGTCTGAGGAAGGGGGGAAGGACGAGGAGAGGAAGAGCGCAACATACGAGCATAAGAGATGTTAGTACAAGGCGGGAGCCGGCGAACCTGGCGCCTCGCCTCAGGAAAAGATAAACGCTCCCGGTGCTTCAGGTTGAGGACGGCTGCCTCAAGCTTGTAATGGACACAGGCACGGGAGAAGGTAGGATGGGCCTCACCGCAGTTGAGGCAGCGAGCTTGGGGAGAAGTGAACTCCGACTTAGAGTGACCTTCACCCCCACACAAAGGACAGAGAGAAACAGTCCCAGAGCAGCAGAGGGCACCATGCCCAAACCTCCAGCACTTGTTACAAAGTCGAGGAGAAGGAATATACTCCTGGACAGAGCACCTAGCACCAGCAAGAATGACCGAGGATGTAAGGGTCCTACCATCAAAGGTGATCTTCACAACGCGAAGGGGGTTGACGGCGACGACCACGAGGGGGACGAGTAAACGAATCAACCTGAAGGACAGAATGGCCTTGGGCATCAAGGATATGCCGAATATCATCGTGGCAATCCTGCAGATTCCGAACACCGGTTGCAACATGGGGTGGGAGGAGAATAGTGCCAACACTGGCATTCATCTGAACGTTCTTGGAGACCTGAACAGGGATCTCGCCAAGGCAAGATAAGGCAGCCAAGCGGGACGCTGCATCCTAAGGAGGAGCAGCAACGACACGTGTACCGAGACGAGTGGGGTTGAAAGTAACAGACGCATCCACGGAATCTACAAGATGCCGATGGAGGGAGAAATCGTCAGGAGGCGCAGAATCAAGAGGGAGGAGATCAAAGTATTTGGCCCATGAAGCAGGACCAAACAAGGTCTGATACGCATCAGCACGGGAAGGAATCGAGCGAGTGCGGCTGGAGGGCGAACGGCGTTGAGAACCCCTAGAGAGGGGTCAAAAGTCGCAGTAGTCACAACGAGAGACTTAGCCGCACCAGGGGACGAAGTGGTCACCACCGGGGGCTGGAGGCTCGACCCAACCACAGAGGAGGGAGGGGAGCTGGGGGAAGAAGTCAGGACGGTCAAAGGAGGAGCAAGGTCGGGGCCCAACGCAGCGGGAGCTACAGAGCCTGGTCTTCCAATACAGGCCGACTCGGGGGCTTGGTCGCCCACCCCACGAGCCTGAGAGGGTACAACGGAAACATTCAACGACATAGAAACGAAGAGAAAAATTCATCCACGAATGTGCCCCCATTCCCACCATGGAGCCACAATTAGAGGCAGGACACCCAACAGGAAGCTATCGCCGATCATGCCGGGGCCCCCTAGGGGTGCGTCGTGAGTATACGCCCCACAAACGCCACCTTAAGAACCGTCAGTCCGTCGAGATTGGGTTCAGCGACGAAAGGGGGACTGACAATAAAAGGTTCCCCTCGCTCGAGACGTTGGGTACTACAGTTCTACGGGTGCAAGAGTATGCCTCCTTAAGCACCCGGGCGTCAAAATAGAAGAAGTCCAAAGAAATAATTCAAAACAAGCAAAAGGTCGGCAGGAAACGACAAGCAGATAGGAGAAGAGGGGGGAGAAAAACGAAACATAAGGAAAAGGAAAAGCGATCCGGCACAATTAGAGAAGACAGCAGCAGGAGTGCAAGGCCAGAAAAGGACAGAGGACTGCCCCACGGAGCATCACACTCTGGCAGCCGTCCACCAAGCCCCCTCACGACGCCAACGGGCCGGATGGGGAGGGGGCACTTTGAGTAGAAACATTGCTACTATTAACGTAAATCTTAATATCGAAAACATCTCCAGTGAGAAAATGCGAGAATTCCAGATGAATGAACCAAGGTGGAAGGAAATTATTGAACATTTGGAGGGAGGAAAATATCCGTCGAAGAAACGTAATTTAGCAATTCATGATTTTGAAATGAAGGATGGGGTCTTATTTTATGTAAAGGGACAGAAGGATCGTGCAATTTTCAGTTGGTTATCCCAGAGGTATTGAAGAAGTCGGCGTTGAAACTCGCACATGCGTGTAAGATTGCAGGTCATCCGGGGATTTTTAAAACTCACATGAAAGCCAAGTCACTCTTTTTCTTCCCTGGTATGTTAACAGAGGTCATTAACTTCGTTAAGTCCTGTGGTCATTGTCAAAGGAGGAAAGGTACCCTTAAGGTACAAGCTCCATTGCAAGAATTCCCAGAAATTTTGGAACCTTTAGATCGGGTGGTGGCTGATCTGATTGATCTGCATCACAGTCAATCAGGAAACCGTTACGTATTGGTGTTGGTAGACCACCTGTCCAGGTACACCACACTGATTGCATTGCCTCAGAAGGATTCACGAATTGTTGCAAAGGCGTTCTTAGATAGGTTCGTCACTGTATTCGGTCCCCCTAAAGTGTTAGTTTCTGACCGAGGTCAGGAATTTAATGGGAATATTTTTAGAGACGTATGTAAAATTGTAGAAACCACTTCA
Source organism: Procambarus clarkii (assembly GCF_040958095.1). NCBI lineage: Eukaryota > Metazoa > Arthropoda > Malacostraca > Decapoda > Cambaridae > Procambarus > Procambarus clarkii. The sequence goes on from NC_091211.1 coordinate 11,088,937, forward strand.
GCATTCACTACGGCTTATCATCCTCAGGCTAACGGCATGACAGAACGGACGAACCGGTCAGTTAAAGATATGCTTGCAATTCTTGCAGAGCATGATGCAAACGCCTGGGACGAACAACTCCCCTATGTCCAGCTGGCTCTGAACACTGCCATCCATCAGTCCATTAACACCAAACCCCTTTTGTTGTTCACAGGTCATTCATGTAATTTCCCATCAGGTCTGCTTAACAGACATAATATTGTATACGGGGAAGATTACCCATCAGAAGTTTTAAATAAGATGAAAAATGCATGGAGAATTGCAGCTAGGACTTCCAAGACAGCACGAGATCGCTATGCTCAGCATTAAAATAAAAAGGTACGACCTCTTGAGTTGAAAGTCGGGGGTCTTGTGTTGAGAGTTAATGAGGCGGCTCCTGCCAATCAAAGTAGGAAACTTGCTCCTAGATGGCGGGGCCCTTACCGAATAATTGAAAGAAAAGGTCCGGTTAATTTTGTTATTAAAGGTATTTTTGAAGACCAAGTTGAGAGAACGATTCACATTAATAAGTTAAAGCCTTATCATGAGAGGGAGGAACTAGAGCTGCCTTCAACATGTCTACTTCCTGACCTGTCTAATGATCCAAGTGCTGAGTCAGATGATGAGGATGACCTTCTGTCAGATCTCATCAGTAGTCAAGTTCAATCTTGTCACGCCATGGTAACAAGGTCGCGAGCGGTACAGTAAATTGTTAATGATCTCCCCTAGTCAGGTTTAGTAATTTCATAATAATTATCCTGTAGAGGCAATGGTGTGTATTTACTGATGTACATGACTCAGGTAGCATACTTGCCTTGCTCTGGGGTTTTCAACTACCTATACCGCAGAGTAATATCCATGCTTCCGCCATTTGTTGTTGTCTGTCTTTCTCAGGTCTGATGGTACACCAGTTCTAGCCTCCCAGTCACACGTGAACCAAGGATCGAGATCAGCAGGTCTGGGGATGACCCACCTGGCTGATAAGATCGGGGTCTGAGGCACGTTACATAAAGTCCTCCCCCTTGTACCCGGTAACTCGTCAATTGGTTATCCGGAAGGGGTGACTGGCGTCCAGTCACCCGGCCGACACCTCACGTCATTAACGAGGTTGTCCCAGTCCAGCCATGCTGTCTTCACGGAGCAGAGTCCAGTCACCATCACAGCCATGGGCAAGCTGTCTCAAGGTCACCAACCAAGCCCACCACCCGCGTAGTCAAGACTGCGGGAAAACCGTAAGTGGAAGACGAGTGGTCTACGAAGAAGAACGCTAATTGCAACGACTTGTCAGCTCTCTCAAAACCTGCGGTTGTGTCGTCTGTGGAACACAAGAAGGAACGCGGTGGTCTCGGGTACGAACAGCACTACCCCTACAGAGTGCTGCTGAATCGCCAGAAGAGGTACAACCCTGTACCTCGGCCCAAGCTCAGCTGCACGAGGGGTTGCACGGAAAGGTGTACCGGCCCAGTAGTACCGGGATAACAAGTAAACGCCGGTAGATGATGTCACCCAGGAGCTGAGGCAGGGCCCACCTGTCCTGTCACCATGCCACCCTCTTCAATGCCACTCGAACCTCACTACCAACGCGAGATATCGTGACACGTCGAAGCTGTGCTCTACTGTGGCAGCCATGGTTAACAACAATCCATTAAGACTGTATGGGGAGCGATAAGAGGAGGTGAACCCGGGTTCCTGTTAGTGGGGTCCACCTGAGCGGACAGCCGCCAGCTGTCAGCTGTCACTCAAGTCAGGTGCGGGTAGTACGAGACCCCCTGCACTGTCCGTAGTTGGCCGTGGCCGGAAATGGAACTTCCAGACGACCAGGATCTTCAAGCAACATGAGGTAGTCGCCGGAATCTACAGCACCGAAATGGCACCAGGAATGAACGATAGAAGATATTTATAGAAAAGTTTCATATAAAAATAAATGCTATTAATATAGTAAACTGTGTTAACTCGGAACAGTTAGTTCAACTTTTTTTTTTTTAATTTTCCATCTGATAGTAAGCACCTATACACCTTCGGAAAGTTCTCTGGACCAGTATTAAAAGTTGAAAACTAGAACTAGTGAAATAGAGAAATAAATCTAGAAAGTGAACATCTAGAAAATTGTTACAAGAAAATTACCCTGTCTCTAGAAAAGGTGTATGAGTGAACTGGTTTGAGAACCATCTAGTAGAATCTCTAGAATCGTGGATAAGTGGGGAACTTTATCTAGATTTTTCTAGACCCTAGATACTGATAGTTATATATATTTAAAAAAAAAAAATTTGTGGTTTACTGAACAATAAGGGTGTGGTACACAGTCTGAAAAATGTGTTCACCCACTGTTGTTGTGGACATGGGTATGAACTCTGGGATATTAGGAGTTGAGGAACTTATATCTAGTATGTTGTTGTTGGTTAAGAGACATGTCTGTGGACATTGAATTTTTTTTTTAATAAAAAATATTTTTGTGTCTTTTCTTTAGATTTTAAGATTGGGATGCGCTATGGTGGACAGTTGTCACAGAGGTGGAGTGGAACACTAGGCCCCTGAGACGTAGTGTTCTTCGATTTTGATGTAATTTTTTTTAATGACATTGATTTTTTTTAATGTTTCTGTGTGATGTGTTTGATCTTTATTCCAGGTGGAATACTGTGATAGCTGAAGGCTATTGGCTGGTTTTAGCTAGTTGGTAATTGTTAGATTTGGATTGTTCCAGTTATTTGTTACTACCTATATCAAGACAGGTATAGGATGTTCTGTCTTCCAGGTAGTTGGAAGGGTACAGGGCTGCACCCAAGTGGACAGCCAGGGTTATAGGGGCGGTCTCTGTCCTTATGTTTTATGTATTATTACTGTGTTTGTTGTGTGTGTATACATGCTGGGACACACCTTTTAGGGGTGCCATTTTTTTGTTTTGGAGGATTGTATGGAATTAGCTAGGATTAGATAAGTATTTCTGTTGTTTTGAGGCATTGGGTCATTTATTGTTGAGTTAAATGTTGTTTTTGGAGTTAATGATTATGATAGGGCAGGGTTCTGGATAAGAATTTTGTGCCTTAAACTTCTTTACACACAAATGTCTTAATTTCCGAAGAGAGGGAGTTGTAATGGTATATGCACACCATAGCCCCTTCCCCTTCTCCTTTGCCCTTCCCCCTTTCTCTTCTTCTTGATCTTCCCCTTCCCTTCTCTCGCTTGCCTTCCATCCCTTGGGTCATTTCTGTCTTTTGTCACGGGGTAACCCTCGGGGTCATAAACAGCTTGAAGCCACTTGCTCCCCTCTCTCTCCTGTCCTCCGGGCCAGTGACGAATTGGGTATAGTACCCCAGGGCTAATAAACTTGTGTTCTCAAGTTACACGTGGGTGCCCAGCCAGGAAAATCGTTGGTGTCTTCCCAGTTTTTGGAGTTTTCTGTCAAGAGGAATTGACCCTTATGGTCAAGCCTGATTCGGATTGGTTAAAGACATGTAGGCCTGGGGAGGCGGGGCCTCACAGGGTAGTGCCTGCCCATGCCATTGGCCCGGTTTCTAGAGCACCTAGTCATGGTAAAATCCATTGGCCATAGGCTTGGGATAGGCGGAGTTAATGTGGGCCTAGGGACTAGGGGGTGGAGCCTGTTCCACTGGTGAGCGTTTTCAATAAAGAAATGTTAGTGTGTCTGGGGACCTCGGCTGAGGTACATACAGGTCAACTGACCTGTGGGCAGTCAATCAACATCCTTTGGCAAGCTGCGGTATTGAAGGTAAATGTGCACCTTTGAGTTGTAACACTGGTATTACATTCCGTGCCTCATAGGAGATTTTAATTTTTATTTAGAGTAGGCAATGTTTCAATTTTGATTTAAATATACTGGTTCCAATAAATAAATAATGTTAATGTAATTTTTGTTTAGTTATCTGTTCCCTTTGATTAATGACTGTGTTATTCATTCTTGTGATTCTCATTTGCTGTGCTAGGAATTCCCCTGTGTTCTCCATCTTATGAATAGTAGTGTCGCTCTAGAATCTCCCGTTCAGTTCCGTAAGACTACAGGTTTAATCCATTAAAGATTCATTTATGTGCCCTTTGAGTTCCCTGATTATTGAGTCCCTTCCTTCCTAGGGTCTCAATAATTTTAGACACATTCAATTATGTTTGGAAGGTGGTGGCAGTGTTTAATGTTTTTATTTTATAATTAGTAATAAATTAATAACCCCTATCCTTGTTGTGTCCTCCTCATTTAATATTCAGTTTATATTCGTGACCGTCCCGTGAGGGGTCATACTGGACTGTAACAGAGTTAAGCAGAGGGTATTGAGCGAAGAGAGAGCCGATCACAGAGTACAGAGAAGGGTTACAATTGAAAGGTTCAGGGTGATTACAAAGGATGACCGAGGGTTATTACACCGAGTCTCAACACCATCAAACCCCGCCCCGATCCTACAGATGGTAAGGAACCGGATGCAGGCAGGAAGGGGGATCCTGGGGAAAGACAAGGGGGCGTGGAAGGAACCAAAGCAACCAACACGAGGATTCTTAGGACTACAGCCATGGATTACTGATTACAGACATAACAAAGTGCATAGTGAACCGCTGGAAAATTGAAAATAGTCATTAACAATAGAACTTTGTGTTAAATAGGGAATAAACGGGAGACCACGTGTGAGCCAGTGAACGAGGCTTTGTTTCGTGTAACAGTGATGTGGAACGGTTATCACAACAACATATAAGTTGGAAGTGAAGGAAAATCGTGCATAGAATATTATAAATATAGAATACTAGATATATAGAATAGTGGCAAGAGGCGGCATCAGTGGTTATAAATCGAGTAACTGGAAACTGGTGACATCAACCTGGGACAACAAGAGGTCACCTGTACCGACCGGGGACCAGCTTCGCTACCCTATGCTAAGTACCTGCCATAAAGTTTGAACAAAATAACATACATAATATTACAAATATACGGTATACATATAATATTATAAATACTGTATTAAACATATAAATATATATACATATAATTTTATAAAGAGTTAAAAGGACTGACTTCAACAAGTGATCCATACAGTGAATCTCAAATACAACAACGTGTCAACTGTACAGCCTCTGGGACCCTCACTCTCGACCGTGCGATAAGTACTGACCATACAGTAAAACAAATAAACATATATTGTTACAAATATACAATATACATATAATATTATAAATATATAGATATATACAACAAAACAAGGCAAAATGGGAGTAAATAAACAAATCTGTGGCCACTGTAACAACTCCTTAAAGACGAAGGTAACGGGAATTGAATGTTATATCTGTAAGACTAGATTCCATTCGGCTTGTACAGGACTGAGTAACACTACGGCACTGAGAGCTGGCCACTTGCTCTGGGTGTGTAAAAATGACCTGCCAGCTTGGAATATCCTAAAAAACCTTCTAGATAACATGACGCATGATCGGAAAACATCATTCATTGGAAGCCTACCAGCCATCCAGAAGGAGTGGGAAAGGAACAACAATTCTAATATACAAGGGGCGGAGGCTATAGTCAGGGATGAAACTGAGGCTGAAACTCAGGAAGTTGTAAACTCTGACTCAGTAGGCCAGGATGTAGATGACAGTAAACTAGAAAGTGTACCAGACAGTACTGACAGCTCGATAGGTACAGACACTACGACGGTTCCCGATAGAGCAATTCAGAACAGAAGGACAGACTTATGCAAATTTTATGCAAAAGGCATATGCAGACATAGATATGCTGGTAATAAGAAAGGATTAGAATGCAGTTACCAACATCCCCAAAAATGTCTAAATATGCTTAGGAAAGGTGAGTGTCGATTTGGATCAATATGAAGGTTTTTCCATCCTGACATGTGCCAAACCTCACGGGAGGACAGAAAATGCTATGACCTCAGCTGCCCACACTTTCACGTGAAAGGCACGGAACGCTACATAAAGAGTGGCAAGCAAGATAATGAATTTGGAGGAAACTCTATAAATTTGTAATAAATACCAGACCGACAGAGAATTCAAAAGGAGCAGCATGGAGAGTGTATGGAACTGGATGCCAAATCCACTTGCATTCCAGAATTACAGATACAATTACCCACCGAAAGGGAACTACAACTATGACAGACAACTGCCCTACAACAATCAGTACTGGTCAGAACAAACTCATTATGTCCACACATAATGGGCTTGCCGAAAAAGTCTCCCATTCAAACTATCACTAATAGTTTACCTCATTCATCTTTGCCAACATACAAGGACTGAAAACAAGAACAAACAACAAAGTACAGTTCATAAATGGCCTCCTCACAGAGTCAAATGCAGTATTTGGAGCTTTCACAGAAACCCATGCAGGGGAATTGTTGGACAGTGAGATCTGGATTCTAGGATATAACCTATAAAGGTGTGATAGGAAAATTAGGTCACATGGAGGAGTGGGTCTGTATATTAGGGAAGACCTTGTATGCTCGGAGCTCCTAAACGTTACAAATGAGGTGGTAGAGGTACTGGGATTAAAAATAGAGAAAATAAATTTAGTGATTATTCTAATATACAAACCGCCAGATGCAACGGCTGAAGAATTCACAGAACAGATAAGCAAAATAGAGAATAGCCTTGAAAATTTGGAGAACCCGATACCTGATATTATCTTCCTAGGTGACTTCAACTTGCCTAGTCTCAGGTGGAAAATAGCAAACAATAATATTATACCAGGAAATCTATCAGGACCTAACCAACCACAGATTAGAGAACTACTTAGATTCTGTGACAAATTTTCACTCAATCAGCAGATATCGGAGCCAACGAGAAATGAAAATATTCTAGATCTGGTCTTTACGAACAATGAAGACATTATCAGAGACATTACGATATCAGATACCACATACTCAGATCACAAGCTCATTGAAGTGCAAACGACCATCAATACTCAGAATAGACCTAAAACGTTGATAAAACGAGAGGGGCTATTCAGTAAATTCAATTTTAATAATAAAAGGATAGACTGGGAGATAATAAACAGGGAACTTACAAACATTCCATGGGGAACTGTTCTAAGTAATACAAGTCCTACAGAAGGAATAGAAACACTGACTTCAGAAGCGTATCAAGTCTGTCTGAAACATGTTTCTTTGAGGAAAGCCAGAAAGAGATCTAACGTAGAAAGAGAACGCAGGCGACACTATAAACACAGGAAAAAAATAACGGAACTGCTTATGCAGACACGAATTTCCCGTCAAAGAAGGAATAATTTAAATAGGGAGATTGAAGAAATCGAGCGGAAATTGAAACACTTATATGAAACTGAAGAAAGGCAGTTAGAACAGAAAGCAATTCAGGAAATAAAGAAAAATCCAAAATATTTCTTCTCATATGCGAAATCAAAAGCAAAAACCACTGCCAGTATTGGACCTATTCATACAAGTGAAGGTTCATACACAGAGGATGACAAAGAAATTAGTGAAATCCTCAAAAAGCAGTATGAGGACATGTTTAGCACTCCAATAAACAACATGAAGGTGGAAGATCCAGACAATTTCTTTATGCAGGATATTCAAACCCCTGTAAATATAACTGATATAAACACGAGCGCACTAAATTTTGAAAGAGAAATTGAAAACATGCCCATGCACTCAGCCCCAGGTCCAGACTCATGGAATTCAATATTTATAAAGAAATGCAAAGTGCCGGTAGCACAGGCACTCAGTATAGTGTGGAGGAAGAGCTTGGACACGGGGGAGATACCAGATGCACTTAAAGTAGCAGACATAGCCCCTCTACACAAGGGAGGGAGCAAAGCATTGGCAAAGAATTATAGACCAGTTGCACTAACATCGCACATCATAAAAGTATTTGAGAGAGTGATTAGGAGTCAGGTCACCAATTTCATGGAGACCAATGACCTTCACAACCCAGGCCAACATGGACTTTGAGCGGGAAGATCGTGCCTCTCACAGCTACTTGAGCACTACGACAAAGTCACTGAGGCATTAGAAGAAAAACAGAATGCTGATGTGATATACACGGACTTCGCAAAGGCTTTCGATAAATGTGACCATGGCGTGATAGAACACAAAATGAAGTCAATGGGAATAACCAGTAAAGTAGGATGCTGGATACTCAGTTTTCTGTCAAGCAGGACTCAACGAGTAACGGTCAACCATATAAAATCTTGTCCAAGTGTAGTTAAAAGCTCTGTACCTCAGGGTACAGTCCTTGCACCGCTGCTTTTCCTTATTCTCATATCAGACATAGACAAAAATACAAGTCACAGCTTCGTATCGTCCTTTGCAGATGACACAAAAATCAGTATGAAAATTACCTCGGCTGAAGACATTGAAAAACTTCAAGCTGATATTAATAAAGTTTTCGATTGGGCATCAGAAAAAACCATGATGTTTAACAGTGATAAATTCCAGGTACTCAGGTACGGTAAAAATGAGGACCTTAAACATAATACAGAGTACAAAACACAATCAAATGTACCCATAGTAGGAAAACAGCATATAAAGGATTTGGGAATAATAATGTCTGATGACCTAACGTTTAACCCTTAACATGCTCGGGGTCTAATATCCTGCCATCCCCACAGGCGCATGTCATTTTGAAAAAAAAAAAAAATTATTTTTTCTTTCTAACCTGTTAATTTGTGTTCACTGATCACGGGAAAAATAATAAAAAAATCATAAGTGGCATATATTGCCCGCTATAGGGCGGGGAAGTCTGGCAAATTATAGGCGCTGACTCAGCGTGCGTCCCAGGCGGTCTGTTGCTCGCAAGCTGTCAGGCCAGAGTTGCCACAAAGAGATAATTACCGAATTATTTCAATGTCTCTGATTGATTTTTCATACTTTTTTTTGCTGTAATATTATTCAATAGTGTGTAGTTTGATATATTTATATAATAAAATGAGTGAATCATTGCTGTACTCAAAAATATGGTGTGCATATTGTTGATTCAATTACGTTCATCAATCAGTGAACAAATACTTTGTCGGTTATTACACTATAAGCACAGGTTATATATAAGTATTTGCATGTTTTGTTCACTATAATGAACCACTAAGTAGCTATTATGAGTCAAAAAGTAATGAGGAGTGACCGCCGTGTACCAGCCAGCCACTCCCGCCCTACCTCCAGTCATCTGACTCACCCTCATTCTCCTCCCACAATAATGTTTTTGCTATAATTCACTATATACAGACGTTATATATAAGTATCTACATGTTTTGTTCACCATAACTGTACATCTAAGCTTGTATGGTGAGTAAAGGCACAGAGATGTGGCTACTCACACAGTCAGCTGATCGGCGGCCGCCCTCAAGGTCAGACGCACTAATATTTCTCCTCCAACAATACTGTGTGGTGTTATTACGCTATATATCTTATATACAGACGTTATATATAAGTATCTACATGTTTTGTTCACCATAACTGTACATCTAAGCTTGTATGGTGAGTAAAGGCAAAGAGATGTGGCTACTCACACAGTCAGCTGATCGGCGGCCGCCCTCAAGGTCAGACGCACTAATATTTCTCCTCCAACAATACTGTGTGGTGTTATTACGCTATATATCTTATATACAGACGTTATATATAAGTATCTACATGTTTTGTTCACCATAACTGTACATCTAAGCTTGTATGGTGAGTAAAGGCACAGAGATGTGGCTACTCACACAGTCAGCTGATCGGCGGCCGTCCTCAAGGCCAGACGCACTAATATTTCTCCTCCAACAATACTGTGTGGTGTTATTACGCTATATACACACATTATATATAAATATCTACCTGTTTTATTCATCATACTTGTACAAATAAACTGGTATGGTGCCCAAAGACCATCGTGGTAACCAGTAAACAACACCGTCGTCTGCACGGTGGCGTCGTGCAGACGACGCCACCGCTCTCACCAAAATGGCGGCTCCAAACCTTCTCTTGCTGTTTATACCCTCTATACACACGTTATATATAAGTATCTACATTTGTGTTCACCATAGCGAACCACTAAGCTGGTATGCTGAGTGCAGTCAATAAAAGGTGGCCACACACAGTCAAAAGACATCGCCACCACCCTCCCTCCTACAGCATTACACCTCCTTCCATGGCGCACAGCGCTAAATATCACCACAATCCTGCTATTATCAGAACCCTGGTCAGTTTTATCACAGTCAGGGGTCTTCTGTAATAATATCATCGCTACATAATAGCATGAACAAGTATAATTTGGCATTTTTAGGTGATGCTGTGGTCACAAGCTGAACAGCAGTGCTGTTAGCTCATGCTGCGTGCGTCAGGCTTGGTTGCTCACTCAATACTGAGGCCAATAACACCCGGGAGTTTGGCCCAAGATTTTTTTAAAAAATGGCGTCTGTTTACAAGAGCCCTGATGAAGGTGTGGTGAACCCTGTGTATCCACGGGCTGTTTAAATCTTGCGTAGTACTCCAACACATCGTATGACGTGATGCGCAGTTTACTGGTACAACGTCCAGCACGTCATATGACGTGATGCGCACTTTAAGGGTTAAGGAGCATAACCAAGCAAATATTGCGACAGCCAGAAAAATGATAAGATGGATTACGAGAACTTTCAAATCCAGGGATCCCGTCACAATGGTTGTACTCTTCAAGTCACTTCTATTGTCCCGTCTTGAGTACTGCTCAGTACTCACTGCCCCCTTCAGAGCAGGAGAGATTGCTGAAATAGAGGAAATACAGAGAACATATACGGCACGCATAGACGCAATAAAGCACCTAAATTATTGGGATCGTCTCAAAGCCCTACAAATGTACTCATTAGAGAGAAGACGAGAGAGATATCAAATAATATACACCTGGAAGATACTGGAGGGCCAAGTACCAAATCTACACAGTAAAATAACAACGTACTGGAGTGAACGATATGGAAGAAAATATAGAATAGAACCAGTGAAGAGCAGAGGTGCCATAGGCACAATCAGAGAACACTGTATAAACATCAGAGGTCCGCGGTTGTTCAATGTCCTCCCAGCAAGCATAAGAAATATTGCCGGAACAACCGTGGACATTTTCAAGAGGAAACTAGATTTATTCCTCCAAGGAGTGCCGGACCAACCGGGCTGTGGTGGGTATGTGGGCCTGCGGGCCGCTCCAAGCAACAGCCTAGTGGACCAAACTCTCACAAGTCAAGCCTGGCCTCGGGCCAGGCTTGGGGAGTAGAAGAACTCCCAGAACCCCATCAACCAGGTATCAACCAGGAACCAGGTACCCCCAAGTCCCAACAGGAACCAAAATGGGGCAGCCCCGGGGCTCCTGGGGAGTAAACCACGAGAGCGTTGCCACCACCAAGGCTCAAAGTGCAACGCCTCTGCTGCCTGCACCCGCTTAGTCAGCACAATTGGGTAACCGAGTCACAGCGAGCAACAAAACTCACAGGACTCTGGGTCGAAGGTGTCACCGACCCCACAGGCAGCAGATGGAGGCAAAACAGTCACCCATAGGGTGAGAGCAACCCTCAAACTCGCTGGAAGCGAGGAGGGGACTCTGGGGTCACATCCATCGGATCCACGTGCCCCCAAGGGTTTCCCAGGGTCCCGAGCGTTTACTATAAAAGGACTCGCGCTCAGGTAATCCCAGGCAGGGTACTGCTAACTGGCGCCCAAAGCTACCAAACAACTTTCTAAGAGCTGAACCCCCGGGACCTGTACACTCACGGGGATCTAGCAGGGGGGTACCACCAGAAAATACTCAGAACACAGAGGGCACAAAGGGCAAGAACGAAGGCAGACCCCCCACCAGGTATGTAAACAAAAACAAAAAGAAAACCCCCCAAGAGGACAGCGTACCCAAGCGGAACAGAGCCGGCTGCCATGATTAGTAAAGACAAGCTGCACAGTACCCTGCGCCCCACCAGTTCAAAACTGCCCCTTACCCTAAGGCGACCAAGGGAGACAGAATACCCGAGCACACAAAGAGCAGCCGAAAACCAAGCAGTAAATGGCCTAGCAGGGGCAGGACCCAAGGAACTTGTGGAAGGTGGCCCCAAGCCCCAAGGGCAGTACTTACAGGGCACTTAGGGAAGGGAACCCTAGGCGCATGCAGCCCGAATACTGGAGACTCACTCCCGGCTCACGCACCACCTAGAAAACAGACACCACACTCTAGGTACAGTGCTGAAACAACCACTGGAGCCAGAGCACATAACCGGTGCCTATAGCATCAGCCGAAGAATTGATGGGTGGATAGCCGGCGTGGGAGGTCTGGGGCTTCCCGTTCACCCTCCCAGGGAGGGGGGAGCTGCGCAGACAGCGGCGCGGTGACGTGTGACGTCATACTAGTTTGCTTGTTTTCTGTTGGGGAGTTCTATCCACTAGTTCGACTTTAGGTAGAAATTTTAACCAGAATAGGGGTTTGTTTTGGAATGCTTACCTTTCTGGATGCTTGACCCGGTCGATGGCAGACATAGAATGCTTCCAACCACATGGGGGTTTCTATAGGCCATTGCTCCCCTTTCCTTCTCTGAGGGGGGCCAGGTTCTGGCCGTGGTCCCCGGTAGGCCCTAGAATTCCATACACATGACTGATGCCACAGTCTGACATTAGCATATCAGCCTGGTAAAGCTCCGGGGAGCTGACGGGGCTCCCCCCCAGAAAAAGGAGTGGTATTCATAGTATTGTGAGGTATGGGGGAGCTGCCAGTTCAGACAAACCAGCAGCTGAAAGATTTATTAAAAATTTAAAGAGTTTGCAGAGGCTGAGGGATATCTACTGCAACAAGTTTTTAATTGTGATGAAACAGGACTGTTCTGGAAAAGATTACCTAAGAGGACATACATTACCAAGGAGGAGAAATCATTGCTTGGACACAAGCCTATGAAAGATAGGTTTACGCTTGTGCTGTGTGGAAATGCGAGTGGCGATGTGAAAATTAAACCCTTGCTTGAGTATCATTCTGAAAATCCAAGGGTTTTCAAACAGTCTAAAGTGCAGAAAACCCAAATGTGTGTGATGTGGAGGGCTAATAATAAGACATGGGTGACTAAGATTTTTTATGGAGTGGGTGAATGATGTGGTGTGCCTTGCCATACAAATATATCTGCAAGAGAAATGGTTGCCCACTCAAGACCCTGCTTCTCCTCGACAATGCCCCTGCTCATCCTCCAGGCTTGGAAGATGTATTGTTGAACAGATACAGTAATTTTCTCACAGTAATGTTCCTTCTTCCTAACACCATTCCTCTAATTCAGCCTATGGACCAGAAAATCATAGCGAATTTTAAGAAACTTTATGAAAGGGTACTTTTCCGGAAATGTTTTGAAGTGACAGAAGCCACAAAGCTCACCCCTCAAAGAGTTCTAGAAACACAATTTTAACATTTGTAGTGCTTTAAAACTCGTTGACAAAGCCTGACAAGAAGTGACTCAAAGAACCCTGATCTCTGGCTGGAGAAAATTGTGGCTTGAATGTGTGCCAAAACTAGACTTTGAGAGGTTTGAGCCTGTAAATGAAGTGCCTATTGTTGAGGAAAAGTTGTTTTCCATGACCGCGGGTTACCATATAGCGGGAGCTCATAGACGATGCGTCAGACATGGTTGCCGCTTTGAAACTGAGGCTCCCCACGGCTGCGGGGCATGCTGGGATTTTTTTTTCAAGATGGCAGATGATCACTGGGACCCCCACGCATCCATACCATACCCATGTCACCGCGCGCCAGTTTTGAATGGAACATGAAAAATAAAAATACCCGGAGGCACTTTGCGCAAACCAGACGTGGGCTTGCAGGCGCGTTGCTCAGTTTAACCCTTAAATGGCGCATAGCTATATACCATTTGACACCCACAGGCGCATACCAAAAAAAAAAAAAAAAAAAAATTATTTTTTCTTCCTAACCTGCTAATTTGTGTTCACTGATCACGGGAAAAATAATAAAAAAATCGTAAGTGGCATATATTGCCCACTATAGGGCGGGGAAGTCTGGCAAATGTGACAGTGTGACAGAAATCAGGCGCTGACTGAGCGTGCGTCCCCAGGCGGTCTGTTGATCGCCAGCTGTCAGGCCAGAGTTTCCACAAAAAGATAATTACCTAATTATTTAAATGTCTCTGATTGATTTTTCGTAGTTTTTTTGCTGTAATATTATTCAATAGTGTGTAGTGTGATATATTTATATAATAAAATGAGTGAATCATCGCTGTACTCAAAAATATGGTGTGCGTATTGTTGATTCAATTACAGTGGTACCTCGAAATGCGATTGTCCCTGTATGCGAGGTTTTCGGAAGGCGAGGTGTATTTACTCCAAAAATTTGTCTCGGAAGGCGATGGTTACTTCGGGAGGCGAGTTTGGATGCGAGTTTGTCGATACGCGTACAGCCGACCTAGCGCGTGGTGGTTCGGCGATCGTCGCCCCTCCGCCCCTCAGTTTACCATTGTCTCGCGCTCGGTGACTACCCCCACATCAATTCTTGTCGCGGATTTTCAGTGTTTTGTTGGATTTTTGGTGATTTGTCTATACAATTTGTTATTATATATCTCACCATGAGTCCCAAGAAAGCCAGTGGTAAGGATAAAGGCCAGAAAGCTCATGTGAGGATGACAATAGAGGAGAAACAAGAGATCATTCGGAAGCATGAGAACGGTACACGTGTTGTTGAACTTTGTAGGCAGTACAACAAAGCCACATCAACAATATGCACTATACTTAAGAAGAAAAATAAGATTATGAGTGCTAATGTGGCAAAAGGAGTAAGAACATTAACGGCACAAAGACCACAAATACTTGAAGAAGTGGAAAAGTTGTTATTAATTTGGATACACGACAAGGAGTTGAGGGGTGATAGTGTTTCGGAGGCCATTATTTGTGAGAAAGCCAGGGTGTTGCACGAAGACCTTCTAAAGAAGACCCCTGCAACGAGTGATGCAGATAAGAAAGAGTTTAAGGCAAGCAGGGGCTGGTTTGAAAAATTTAGAAAGAGAAGTGGTATCCATAGTGTTACAAGGCATGGGGTTATGTGATGTGATTATGGAAGGGGACTCCCCTTCCAAACAGTAACTCCTCTCCTCCTCCCCCCTCCTCACCATCTTCCATACGCCTACAGCACTCGACAGCAAGGTAAGTAATAACTGGAACATAGTTTTGTAGGTTTATTTAGATGAATTAGGTAAATTAGGTATAAAAATTTAGTTTGATGTGGGGTTTTTGGGGTAGTCAGGAACGGATTAATTCATTTCCCTTTATTTCTTATGGGGAAATTAACTTCGGAATGCGAGTTTTCGGAAGGCGAGGCGTCTCCAGGAACGGATTAAACTCGCATTCTGAGGTATGCCTGTATGTTCATCAAACAGTGAACAAATACTTTGTCGGTTATTACACTATATACACAGGTTATATATAAGTATCTGGATGTTTTGTTCACCATGACAAACCACTAAGTTGGTATGCTGAGTGGCAGTGGCAGTGGCAGGCAGTGACTGGCTGCCACTGGCTGCCACTCCCTCCCTCACCTCACCTCACCTGCCTTGCCACCATTCTCCACCCACCATACTGTTTTTGCTTCTATATACAGATGTTATATATAAGTATTTACATGTTTTGTTCACCATAACTGTACATCTAAGCTTGTATGGTGAGTAAAGGCAGAGAGACGTAGCTACTCACACAGTCAGCTGGTGGCGGCCGCCCTCAAGGCCAGACGCACTAATATTTCTCCTACAACAATACTGTTTGTGGTGTTATTACGCTATATACACACATTATATATAAGTATCTACCTGTTTTATTCACCATACTTGTACAAGTAAACTGGTATGGTGCCCAAAGACCATCATGGTCATCAGTAAACAACATGATAAGTCCTGCAGACGACGCTCCTCTCTCACCAAAATGGCGGCTCCCAACCTCCTACTCTCGCTGTTATCTCACACTATACACACGTTATATATAAGTATCTACATTTGTGTTCACCATAGCGAACCACTAAGCTGGTATGGTGAGTGCAGTCAATAAATGGTGGACACACACACTCAAAAGACAACGCCTCATTCCTCCCTCCCACAGCATTACGCCTCCCTCCATGGCGCACAGCACCAAATATCACCACAATCCTGCTATTATCAGAACCCTGGTCAGTTTTGTCACAGTCAGGGGTCTTCTGTAATAACATCATCGCTACATAATAGCATGAACAAGTATATTATGGCATTTGTAGGCGATGCTGTGGTCACAAGCTGAACAGCAGTGCTGTGAGCTCATGCTGCGTGCATCAGGCTTGGTAGCTCACTCAATACTGAGGCCCCTAACACCCTGGGGTTTGGCCCACGATTTTTTTTTAAAATGGCGTCTGTTTACAAGAGCCCTGATGAAGGTGTGGTGAACCCCGTGTATCCGCGGGCCGTTTAAATCTTGCGTAGTACTCCAAAGCATCATATGATGCGATGCGCAATTTACTGCAAGTCGGTCAAAGCATCATATGATGCGATGCGCAATTGAAGGGTTAAGGTTTAAAGAATTATTCACCAGCAGAGTTGCATAAGTTTTGTTTGGAGTTACTTCTTCTTCCTCGTTTCTGCCCTTAAGTAACCTTAACCACTGGACTGGCCAAACGAGAAAATTCAGTCGGTGGGAACTGCGCCAACCGAGAAAACTCTTTTTGATTTTTTCGTACTTATTCAAATTTTGCGTGGTTGATTGAGAACGAAATGGACTCTTAGGACCTCCAGTGAGAGGTAGCCATCTTGGAAAAAATTCCCAGAATGTCCTAGGGCTGCTGGCTGGGTTAGTACTCAGTGAGCAACCATGGGTGGTACACGCTTCTCTGGCTCCCAAACACCTGTCCGATGCAGAGTTGAAAGATCGAGCGCTGTCGGTGAAATTCAGACCTATTTGTTTGAAGAACATAAGGGTCATGATTTTGGTGAAGCTAGGCACAATAAGGACCTAACACAAAGGTCAGAAGCAAGTGATACAGCACCTATGAGGACAATACAGCGTGCGTATCCAGACGTAGCTCTGAGCACCACCCATGCCCACCTATGTCATCTTCAATTAATATAGATGATACATAAATGAATCGTTTTCTATGTTCAGTGATGATGCATCTAGTACAAGTAGCATAGATGAACAGTGTTAGCAGCTTCCATGGTGGTGTTTTCCATAGATATTTTCAAGAATAGCTGAATCTCTTTTAGACTGACGGACACTCTTTGAGGGTGATTGAATCTCTTCCTGTGTGGAACCTTACAAAGCGTCTTTTCAAGACTACCTTACAAAGTGATCTTTTCCTATAATCTTTTCAATACTACCTTATGCTTTACAAGCTTGGCTACACACCACCTACAGGTACTAAAACCAAGGGTGTACGTGAGTGCGTTATTTGCAAGCACACAGAACTAAGAAACAGTAAGCGAAAATCTATCTGTACCTGGTGCAACGAGAGCGAAGTCGCGCTATGTACCATGGACTACTTCATTGATTATTACTCACTTCCGATACTGAGTGTGTAATACAGAGTGTTACTGTATAAATAGTGTGTGAAACTGTATATATTGTAATTTTAGTGAATTTTTAACAAGTAGTATTGCGACAATAAACATTTATTGTGGATACATTACTGACACATGTGTCACAGTTCCATGGAACATTATGAACGTTCAACTATATACCTATTGTAAAGGACAAAAATATGCATCATACAATAAAAAAAAAACGCATTGGAAATACATAGAACAAATACAGTGGTACCTCGGCTTACGAGCGGCACCTTGGTTACGTGTTTTTTGGGTTGCGAACAGGATTTGTTCGGAAAATTTGTATCAGGATACGAGGGTGTTGATACGCGTACGGGCCGACTAGCACGTGGTGGCACGGCGATTGCCGCTCAGTTTACCAGTGCCTTGCGCCCAGTGACTATCCCGCCTCAATTCTTCACCAGGATTTACAGTGTTTTGTTGGATATTTGGCCATTTGAACATAAAAGTTGTTATTATATCTCGCATTGGGTCCCAAGAAAGCCAGTGGTAGGATCAACCTAAGAAAATAGTTGTGAGTAGAGGATATCCTTTCCTCATTAAGAAAATGTGTGAAGTATGGAAAGAACTGCAAAGTTTTGTTGAAAAAACTCACCCAGATAAAGCTGTAGCAGGCTGTTGCATTGACTTTTTAAATGACAATGTGATGTCTTACTACAGACAAGTGTTAAAATGTAGGGAAAAACAAGTGTCTTTAAACAGAGTTTTAGTAAAACCAGCAAACAATGAGCCACAAGCAGGTCCTAGCGATATGCAGGCAAAACATGCCAGAGTGTGCACACCAGAGAAGTCCTCACTGCCTGAAGTTATAATGGAAGGGGACTCCCCTTCCAAACAGTAACACCTCTCCTCCTTCCCCCTCCTCACCATCTTCCATACACCTACAGCAGTCATCAGCAAGGGTAAGTAATAACTTGAACATAGTTTTGTAGTGTAGATTTCGATGAATTAGCTATAAAATTTAGTTTGAAGTAAGGTTTTTGGGTAGTCAGGAACGGATTAATTCATTTCCTATTATTTCTTATGGGGAAATTAGCTTCGGTTTACGAGTTTTCGGGTTACGAGCCGTCTCCAGGAACGGATTAAACTCTTAATCCTTTAACTGCGCAACACATCTTATGATGTGTTCAGTGACTTGCAGTAACTTGCGCTCCACATCATATGATGTATTGGAGTACTATGCAAGATTTAAATGGCCCGCGGATACACGGGTTTCATCACACCTTCATCAGGGCTCTTGTAAACAGACGCCATTTTTTGTTTAAATCGCGGGCTAAATTCCCGGGTGTGAGGGGCCTCAGTATTGAGTGAGCTACCAAGCCTGACGCACGCAGCATGAGCTCACAGCACTGCTGTTCAGCTTGTGACCACAGCATCGCCTAAAAATGCCATAATATACATTTGCATGCTATTATTTAGTGATGATATTATTACAGAAGACCCCTGTGATAAAAATAACCAGGATTCTGATAATAGCAGGATTGTTGTGATAATTAACGCTGTAGTGGGAGGAGTAATCTTGGTGGGGAGGGAAGTAGCATTGTCTGCTTACTCTGTGTGACCACCTTGTACTGTCTGGACTCGCTATACCAGCTTAGTTGTTCGCTATGGTAAACAAAACATGCAGATACTTATATATAACGTCTGTATATAAAAGCAAAAACAGTACGGTGGGAGGAGAATGGTGGCGAGTCAGGTCAGGTGAGGGAGCGAGGGAGTGGCAGCCAGTGGCGGGCTGCCACTGCCACTCAGCATACCAACTTAGTGGTTCGTTATAATGAACACGAATGTACATACTTATATATAACGTGTATATACAGTGTAATAACAACAAAAGGAGTGTGGGGGAAGAAGCCATTTTGGTGATGGGTGTGGCAACATCTGCATGATTTGTCATGTTGATAGAGGTGGCCACTATGCTCTTTGGGCATTATACGGGCTTAGTTGAACAGTTATGGTGAACAAAACATATAGATACTTATATATAACGTCTGAATATAGGGTCATAACACCACAAACAGTATTGTTGGGGGTGAAATTTTAGTGCGTCTAACCTTGAATGTGTGAGGGAGGCAGCCGCCAGTTGACTGTGTGTAGCGACGTCTCTTAGTGCCTGAACTAACTATATCAACTTAGTTGTAGTGAACAAAACATGCAGATACTTATATATAACATCTGTATATAGTGAATAAAAGCAAAAACAGTATTGTGGGAGGAGAATGTGGGTGAGTTGAGGGAGGGAGGAAGTAGCAGCCAGTGGCGGGCTGCCACTGAGCATGCTAAGTGGTTCATTATGGTGAACACGAATGTAGATACTTATATATAACGTCAGTATATAGTGAATAAAAGCAAAAACAGTATGGTGGGAGGAGAATGTGGGCGAGTGAGGTGTTGAGGGAGTGAGTGGCAGCGACTGGCTGGCTGGTGTGTGGCGGTCACTCCTCGTTGCTTTTTGACTCATAATAGCAACTTAGTGGTTTGTTATGGTGAACGAAACATGCAGATACTTATATATAACCTGTGTGTATATAGTGTAATAACCGACAAAGTATTTGTTCACTGCTTGATGAACATAATTGAATCAACAATATGTACACCATGTACAGATGATGTACATGATATGTACAGATGGAGGAAGTTACACAGGGAATAGAACAGTGCAAGAAAGATATGCAACTCACTTATGCACAAGTGGCCAAGGAGAAGGAAAAAATAGAAGAAGCAGTAAAGGAAGTCAAACACTGCAGCAACCAAGATAAAACAAACATTAGGCTAGAAGTGAGGAAAGAATTGGCATCTAACCCGAAGTTGGTGCAAAACACAGTTGATCGGAGTAAGTCCCTGATCATTTTTGGCTGCAAAGAAAAGGCGATAACATCTAGGTCAGAAAGAGCTGTAGAAGAAGCTAAAGTAGTAGATAAAATTGTTGGCCTCGTGGAAGGTCTTACAAACAGAGAGAATGTGTGCGACTACAGGAGAATAGGCAGGTACGTAAAAGGGAAAGATCGACCTTTGAGGATCACCCTAAACGGTGCCAAACAGATGGAAGAAGTACTAAGGAATGCTAGAAAATTGCAAAGGGATGAGGATGGGAAAGGGTGGTCGTTAAGACGAGATCTTTCAAAAGAAGATAAGAGAGAAGCTGAAACTGAACCTCGCCGAGGCAAAACATTTAAATGAGAGCAGGAATGAAGAAGAAATAAATTCTTTTTTCTACAAAGTGATAGGGGTAGGCAAACCAGTAAAGTGGTACATAAAGGCAAACCAACAAAATCAATAGAGAGAGGGGGAGTGAAGAATAAGGAGAGGGGGAACAAGTTCCTGAAGATTGCATACACCAACATAGATGGAGTGAGATCGAAGATACTGGAGTTAAGTGATGTAATACAGCTGCAGACACCAGACATTGTTGCACTCACGGAGACAAAACTTGAAGATGTAATTTTAAATGAGGTCATATTCCCAAGGGGCTACTCAATTTGGAGACGGGACAGAAAAATTAGGAAAGGCGGTGGCGTTGCTGTGCTGGTAAAAGAACACCTAAAGGTGAAGGAAATAATGACTGCCAATCCACAAGAAGTTGACATAATAGCACTAGAGATCTGCTATGAGGATGATAAACTAATGATGATAAATGCATATAGTCCACCGCCAAGCAGCACATGGTCAAAGGAGGAGCTAGATAGTAAACGTGAAGGTCTTATAACAATAATGAGAGAGATTATAGCGAGAGCGGATAACGATAGATCACGACTGTTGATAGTCGGTGACTTCAACTTGAAATCCATAGACTGGGAAGCATATGAAGCTAAAACAGAAGATTTTTGGACCTGTAAATTTGTAGACCTCATCCTGGAAACATTCTTGTATCAACATGTTAAACAAGCTACGAGGATGAGGGAAGGGGACGTTCCCTCCATGCTAGATTTGATATTTACCAGGAAGGAGGAAGAGATATTTGACATTCAGTACCTTCCTCCCTTGGGTAAAAGTGACCATGTCTTTTTGGGAATAAAGTATGCAATGCGTTATAAGCTGGAAGAAAATAAGGAGGTTGAAGCAGTCGAAAAACCAGACTTCAGGAGAGGACATTATGGTGACCTTAGAAATTTTTTTAGTGAGTATAATTGGACAGACTTGATGCTAGGCAAGGAAGTGAATGAGATGTATGGCAAGTTTTGTGAAATATATGATAAAGGCACAAAAAAATTTATACCAAAACAGAGATGCAGAACTAGGAAACAGGATTGGTTCAATAGAAATTGCGAGAGGGCTAGAGACCGAAAGACACAAAAATGGAATCAATACAGGAAGAGGCCGAACCCCCAAACATACCAGCGATACAAAGATGCGAGAAACAACTACACGGCAGTGAGGAGAGAGGCAGAAAGAAATTTTGAAAAAGGGATTGCAGACAAATGTAAAACAGAACCAGGTCTATTCTATAAATTCATAAACAACAAATTGCAGGTAAAGGATAATATTCAGAGGTTGAAAATGGGAAATAGATTCACGGAAGATGAAAAGGAAATGTGTGAAACACTAAACGAAAAGTTCCAAAGTGTGTTTGTACAAAATGAAATCTTTAGGGAACCAGATACAATAAGAATTCCAGAGAACAACATAGAACACAGAGGTGTCTAGAGACGAAGTGGAAAAAATGCTCAAGGAGCTCGGTAAGAACAAAGCAGCTGGCCCAGATGGCGTTTCACCATGGGTTCTGAGAGAATGTGCATCTGAGCTCAGCATTCCACTTCACCTGATCTTTCAGGCATCCCTGTGTACAGGAATCGTAGCAGACGGGTGGAAACAGGCTAACATAGTTCCAATCTACAAAAGTGGCAGCAGGGAAGACCCCCTCAATTATAGACCTGTATCATTGACAAGTGTAATAGTGAAAGTATTGGAAAAACTAATCAAAACTAAATGGGTAGAACACCTAGAGAGAAATGATATAATATCAGACAGACAGTATGGTTTTCGATCTGGAAGATCCTGTGTATCGAATTTACTCAGTTTCTATGATCGAGCCACAGAGATATTACAGGAAAGAGATGGTTGGGTTGACTGCATCTATCTGGACCTAAAAAAGGCTTTCGACAGAGTTCCACATATGAGGTTGTCCTGGAAACTGGAAAATATTGGAGGGGTGACAGGTAAGCTTCTATCATGGATGAAAAATTTTCTGACTGATAGAAAAATGAGGGCAGTAATCAGAGGCAATGTATCAGAATGGAGAAATGTCACAAGTGGAGTACCACAGGGTTCAGTTCTTGCACCAGTGATGTTTATTGTGTACATAAATGATCTACCAGTTGGTATACAGAATTATATGAACATGTTTGCTGATGATGCTAAGATAATAGGAAGGATAAGAAATTTAGATGACTGTCATGCCCTTCAAGAAGACCTGGACAAAATAAATATATGGAGCACCACTTGGCAAATGGAATTTAATGTTAATAAATGTCATGTTATGGAATGTGGAATAGGAGAACATAGACCCCACACAACCTATATATTATGTGAGAAATCTTTAAAGAATTCTGATAAAGAAAGAGATCTAGGAGTGGTTCTAGATAGAAAACTATCACCTGAGGACCACATAAAGAATATTGTGCAAGGAGCCTATGCTATGCTTTCTAACTTCAGAATTGCATTTAAATACATGGATGGCGATATACTAAAGAAATTGTTCATGACTTTTGCTAGGCCAAAGCTAGAATATGCAGCTGTTGTGTGGTGCCCATATCTTAAGAAGCACATCAACAAACTGGAAAAGGTGCAAAGACATGCTACTAAGTGGCTCCCAGAACTGAAGGGCAAGAGCTACGAGGAGAGGTTAGAAGCATTAAATATGCCAAAACTAGAAGACAGAAGAAAAAGAGGTGATATGATCACTACATACAAAATAGTAACAGGAATTGATAAAATCGACAGGGAAGACTTCCTGAGACCTGGAATTTCAAGAACAAGAGGTCATAGATTTAAGCTAGCTAAACACAGATGCCGAAGAAATATAAGAAAATTCACCTTCGCAAATAGAGTGGTAGACGGCTGGAACAAGTTAACACTTTCGCGCTTTAGATTAGAGATAACTCGTCGCTGTTTTTCTTACGATTCCGCATAACAGCCTACTTTTCTCGTCCATCGAAAAAATATTTCTATAAATTCCATTTTTTAACCGAAATGGATGGGGATACTTTTGTTTTGTAGATAATTTATTTGCGAATTTTTTGGTACAAGATTGAATATTATATCACATAAACTTCTATGAGTAAAAAAAAAAAATACACAAAGTATGTTTGGGGGTGTGGCGAGCGTGTGGCAGTGGGTTCCCTTTAGCCGTTGATATATCCAACACGTGGGAAATATTTGTATGTGTTATGTATATGTCTGTGTAGGGAATTTTACCGATCACTGTCAAAATCACTGATCACAGTGATTTTGATCACTGTCATACAAATTATAAAATGTTTCAACAAGTATAAACATGACAAACATCAAACGAACGAAAACAATGCGTTCATTTCTGCCGCGAACGCATACTGAGCAACGTGGTTCTATATTTGGCGCTTCTCTTACACATGCTTTGTACAAATGTTATACAGTTCATCTTATAGAAAATTTTATTGCGAACACATTGGTATAAAAAAGAAATACGTACATAGAAAAGTAGGGTCAGGAAACGTATAAACTTTCCAAGCATGATTTCCCCCCTGTGTTTTCGCCAGTGCGCTCGCGGCTAACTACTCTCCACTTCACACACTCTTGCGGGTGGGCAATTACCTATATTAAACATTCATATGCATATGTCCGTGTAGAGAATTTTATTGCGATTCCAATGATACCAAAATTAGCGATGTAGGACAACTGTAGGCTTCGCAACCATTAAGAGAGTGGAAACATTTTGTTGCTGTTTGGCGCTCTCGGCGAGTGATCTGCATAGTTTTTTATTTGGTGTTGATACTCCTTATGCTTGGGCGGCATTTTATAGGTATGCTCTTATAGACAATTTCATTGCGAACACAGTGATACCAAATTTAAATACGTGCGCCTTCAATTATTGTCAGGACAGTCAAAAGAGTGTACACTTTTTCGGTCTTACCGCGTAGGCGCGCGGAGTGCCGAAAGCATCTGGGGTATTTTTTTTTTTGAGCGCCGAGAGCGCGAAAGTGTTAAGTGAGAAGGTGGTAGACGCCAAGACCGTCAGTAGTTTCAAAGCGTTATATGACAAAGAGTGCTGGGAAGACGGGACACCACGAGCATAGCTCTCATCCTGTAACTACACTTAGGTAATTACACTTAGGTAATTACCATATTTTTGAGTACAGCAATGATTCACTCATTATATAAATATATCACACTACACACTATTGAATAATATTACAGCAAAAAACTACTTAAAATCAATCAGAGATATTGAAATAATTAGGTAATTATCTATTTGTGGCAACTCCTGCCTGACAGCTGGCGAGCAACAAATCGTCTGGGACGCACGCTGAGTCAGCACCTGTTTTTTGCCAGACTTCCCCACCTTATAGCGGGCAATATAAGCCACTTACGATTTTTTTATTATTTTTTCCGTGTTCAGAGAACACAAATTAACCCCCTAACTGCGTTGCCTCCAAATGTGACACCCCCGCAGTGCGCAGGAAATAAATTCTGTGGAAAATTTTTTTTTTTCTTTTTAAAGTGTCAAAAACCCTTCCCTGAGTATGGGTATATAAAAAAAAATTCGAAATTGTACTTACTTTGGGTGCTATGGGGTCCGGAAGTTGGGGCGTGACGTCATCATTCCCCGTGCGCCCGTGGTGTAAGCTCTCAGAGGCGGTGGGGCGCTCGGGGCGGGGCGCGCGAGTTGCCGCGAATATATTTTTGTTCATTTATTGCGCACATTTCCCAATACATTTTCATTGTTTTTATGTGCCAATCCAATGTATAATGAACACGTACACTATAATATCGCAGTACAACATCCGTACTGTCCGTAGACACTGTGTTACGTGCATCACAAACAAGTTCACTTATCCTGCACAATTTCCAATGTATCATGCCAAATAAATTTATATTTACACTATATATACACACTGTACAGTATCACACACTATATACACACACCATAAACACACTCAGTACTCCGCGAGTGTGTGATATGCTGCGAAACAGCCAATGGGGCAGAGTGGCACCTTGCACTCCACGCACCAGGTGCTGATACATCTTCATTTCTGTTCTCTGCGGGTAGTGTTCCTGCATACTATACAGGCACGTTTACCCTTCTCCCGTGATGCTGTGCCTGGCATATACTCGAGCATATGTACTCCGAAGTTCTCATTACCCCTCAATCTGTCTGGAGCTGCATGTGGCATTGTTGCTTGCACTCTGTGCGGTACAACAGAACCCTCCTTGCCATACTTTACTAGCAGCTGTGACACAACACCAGCACTGAATGTACGTATAGACGGTCTCCTGCCAGATTTTACTAAGTACATATTGAAGCAGTTGAGCACTGCAACATCCATCAGGTGGATGAAGAACTTTTTAGTCCACTTCACAGACTTGCGCACGCACTCCACTCCACCAAGCATCATGTCACACTTATCGACGAGGCGCATGTTCACGTTATAGTCTATGACACAGTCTGGCTTATACACGGTGTTGCGTGTCTGAAAGTGGACCTTCCCACTGTCCAACATGGCACCGGTGTGAATCGTACTCAGCATATTCACCTCGCGTCTGTCCTTCCACCGCACTGACAGCGTATTGTCACACTTGCGCAGCTGGCACTCACCCACGGCTATAGCTATACCGAACACTGGCATTTCCTTCCTATGGCTCTTCACAGTGCCACATACGCCGGTGTTGTGGGCAAGGAGGTATCTGGTCAATAAGGGGCTGGTGTAATAGTTGTCGGTGTACAGTACATGCCCCTTGTTCAGCAACGGTTCCATCAGGGTTTTTACAACACTGCCAGAGAACCCGTGTTCATCTTGAGCCGGTATGTCGACGTCTATACCAGAATATAATATGTCCAAGACAATACCAGTTTCACAGTCGCATAGCATAAAAAACTTCAGTCCAAATCGGTGCCGCTTTGATGGAATGTACTGCTTGAATGCCAGTCGCCCCTTGAACAGTACAAGCGACTCGTCAATAACCCCATTCTGTCCAGGTACAAAATAATCCCTGAACTTCCCTCTCATGTCACTGAACATCTTCCGTACTTTCCACAGTCTGTCGTGTCTGTCCTCATTTGCATTATTCTCGAAATGCAGGCACCTGAGAATCAAGAGATACCTATCACGCGACATGCACCGGTTGAACACAGGCGTTGGAACAAGGCTGTCTTTGCTCCAATATTCCTGGATGACAGCTTTCCCAGAGTGCTTCATCATCATGGTGAGTGCCAGAAACACATACATTTCGTCGATTGTCGTGTCCTTCCATCGTGTGAGCCGTGAGGCAGGTAAAATGCCTTCGTCTATGAGGCTGTGAGCGAACCTGTTTGTCTCAGTCACAAAATGCATCATGAATACATTGTCAAAATATGCCTGAAAATATTCCATGTCTGCCATATCATCACCAGTATATGGGAATAATGGTGTAACACCAAAATCGCTATCATCAAATGTTGGTATTTGAGGGGCAAATGTGGTGCAATCCTCCCACACAAGTACACCAGGGGGTTTGGTGTTGGCGCCAACACCACGGCCAACACCACCACGAGCACCAAAACTACGGCTACGTCGTCCGCTGCTTCTGCTGGAGCTGCGTGAGGGTATGCTAGGCGCTGAGGCAGATTTACGTACTGTAGACCGACCACGAATAAATGATGTTGAGGGGCCACTGTCGTTGTCCACATGCCGTGAGGCACGCTGCCGCCTGCCGCGGCGTGTTGCTGAGGTAGCAAAACCCCGCCTGGTAACACCACCACTGCTCGTACTCGGGTCGTCCACACTACTCGTATCGGAGCCAATGTCACTGAAGCCCGAGAAAGATTCGTCACATGTACTATCACTGAATAAACTACTAGCGTCTGGGGACATACATGATGGTGGTGATGATAACGGTGTTGACCCAGGGCGGCGAGGCAGGCCGGGCGAGGAACGAGTACCCCACACACTCGCCACATCTTCCAATTCTGTGTCTTCCTCACTCGTATCAGATCTCTGAGTTAGGTCTTTATCTGGATCATAGTCCAGGTCATCATCCAGAGCACCATCATACAAAATATCGCGTATTTCCTCCTCAGAGAGTCGTTTTCCATGACCGCGGGTCACCGTGGAGCGGGAGCTCGTAGAGGATGCGTCAGACATGGTTGCTGCCGTGAAACTGAGGCTCCCCACGGCCGCAGGGCATGCTGGGATTTTTTTTTAAGATGGCGGACGATCACTGGGGCCCCCACCCACCCATACCATACCCGCGTCACCGCGCGCCAGTTTTGAATGGAACGTGAAAAATCAAAATACCTGCAGGCGCGTTGCGCAGTTTAAGGGTTAACAGGTTTAGAAGAAAAAATATATATATATTTTTTTTTGGTATGTGCCTGTGGGTGACAAATACTAAATAGCCAGGAGCCACACAAGGGTTAAACCGAGGTGCCCCTGTAATTGAAAATATATTTGTGGCAACACCCAGTGCTTGAATGGCCCGCGCAACCATGTCTGGGAGCTTAACGCACAGGCGACCAGCCCCTGATGACGTCAGAGCGCACCTTGTCCACGTCCCCACAGCCAAAGTAAGTGGAATTTGGTATTTATTTTTACATAGATATGTTCAGGGAAGGGATTTATCATTAAAAAAAAAAAAAAAAATTGGGAACACTTGATTTCATGCGCATAGGGGAAATTTCACAATAAACTTGGAGCATCACAGTGGTTAGAGACGTCTTTGAAAAAGCACTGTAGCACAAACAAAATTAAAACCTTGCAATAGCCTGTAGGTGAACACTTACCAGAGGACTATCAGTAGTAAAACAAATAGGTAGAGATGATCTGTTACCAAATACCTTCCAAGAAAGATTAGTGGTAGTAACAATGGATCAAATTATCTTAAACAACCTTAAGTTTCTCACAACAGAATAACCTCATAATAACCTTTTGAGCTATATGTGCTCCGTTATGCCTGAAGAAAGGGGTATAGCAATGTAGCCTAATAAACGAATGAGCAGGTCCCACTGCTCACAAATTAGTTAGGGTGGCACTGTCAAAGGAAACGGTAAATTGCCACAATTAGCATTAACCCTCTACTTAACACTTTATTGTACCGCACGTGCCAGACCCGCACTACCCCAGGTGGGCCTCAGCGTTTCACGGGAGCGAACAGTAATTCTGAAAAGTGTATACTATTTTCAACTTTGTCACCTCAATTCTCGTCCAAGGTTTTTCAATTTGGTATCATTGTGTTCGCAATAGAATTCTCTATGGGACTAAAGGCATATAAAGTCGAAAAGCCCGGCGTACCATCCACAACAAACAGAGAAACTGAGTGCGTGTTACCCGGAAGCACACGAGCAATAAAATGTGTACACTCTTTTCACTTTGGTCACCTCAATTCCCGTCCTAGGGCTTTCATTTTGGTATCATTGTGTTCGCAATAGAATTCCCAACAAAAGTATATGCATATAAAGTAAAAAAACGCAGCGCGTTCCACCCGCCAACAAGTGGCACAGAGAGAGAGCACTGCGCCACCCCAAGGCACCTCTCATTACATTAGAGAGCACGGTAATACTGAACAGTGTATTCTCTTTTCCAATTTGTCATCTCATTTCTTGTCCTAGGTTCTTCAATTTGGTATCAATGTGTTCGCAATAGAGTTCTCTACAAGACTAAATGCATATAAAACCCAAAAGCCCAGCGAGAAAGTGAGAAAGTAAGAGCGTATTACCCAGAGCCGCACAAGAGCAATAAAATGTGTACACACTCTTCAAGTTCTGTCACATATTCAGGCCACAATTTTCTCCAGCCAGAGATCAGGGTTTGAGTCACTTCTTGCCAGGCTTTGTCAACGAGTTTTAAAGCACTACAAATGTCAAAATGGTCTTTCCAGAACTCTTTGAGGGTTAGTTTTGTGGCTTCAGTCACTTCAAAACATTTCCAGAAAAGTGCCCTTTCATAAAGTTTCTTAAAATTCACTATGATTTTCTGGTCCATAGGCTGAATTAGAGGAGTGGTGTTAGGAGGAAGGAACTTTACTGTGAGAAATTTACTGTATCTGTGCAACAATTCATCTTCCAAGCATGGAGGATGAGCAGGAGCACTGTCGAGGAGAAGCAGGGCCTTGAGTGGCAAATGTTTCTCCTGCAGATATTTTTCCATGGCAGGGCACACCACTTCATTCACCCACTCTGAAAAAAAATCCTAGTCACCCATGCCCTTTTATTAGCCCTCCACATCACACACATCTGGGTTTTCTGCACTTTAGACTGTTTGAAAACCCTTGGATTTTCAGAATGATAAACAAGCAAGGGTTTAATTTTCAAATCGCCACTCGCATTTGAACACAACACAAGCGTAAATCTATCTTTCATAGGCTTGTGTCCGGGCAATGATTTTTCCTCCTTGGTAATGTATGTCCTCTTAGGTAATCTTTTCCAGAACAGTCCTGTTTCATCACAATTAAAAACTTGTTGTGGTAGATGTCCCTCAGCCTCTGCAAACAATTTAAATTCTTCAATAAATCTTTCAGCCGCTGGTTTGTCTGTGTTGGAAAGTTCCAACACTGATGCATTCCTATTGTATTGTAATACATCACTATTGTATACTAAGTACAGTAACTATTAACTCTACTAACTGTAGTGTTAAGATAAATTAATATTTCTCTATCTGTGTGTCATTTACTAAAATTCTCACGACATCGAGAGGCATATTGCATCAGATACTGTCCAGCAGGACATAATTATTACCAACCTGTTAGAGAATTGAATAATATTCTCAAC
The DNA here is from genome assembly GCF_040958095.1 of Procambarus clarkii. Classification (NCBI taxonomy): domain Eukaryota; kingdom Metazoa; phylum Arthropoda; class Malacostraca; order Decapoda; family Cambaridae; genus Procambarus; species Procambarus clarkii. Next base: position 11,119,365 of record NC_091211.1, read on the forward strand.
TTTTATCAGTATTCTTTATAAGAATTAATCTCTGATAATATTACGACTAGTGATTCAATAATCACGAGTTATTGACTTAAATTGTCACTATATAACAGTTTTATCTGTTATATCCAGGAGGAAATAGAAATTCTCTCCATTTCTCGATTAACGCCATTTAACGAGAATATAGATAATATTTAATTCCCTACAATTCCAACCCTGTTCTCATTAGCGCATTACGTAAAGTAATTACATGAAAAGAATTTTCTGTCCTTACTAAATTCTATTGCGAATGCGTGAGAGAGGGTTGAGGGAGATGGAAGCATGGCGACGCCATGCAGTAGCGAGCCAGCTCGAGGGGGTAGAGACGCCATTGCTAGAGACGCCACCAGAATTGCGACACGAGCGTCTGGGGAGAGGCAAATTACCAACAATTCTACGCCAGGCCCTTGCTATTAATCGGCCTAGTAGCGATCCAAGGATTGCATTGGTGGACAACCAGCAGGTTAGGTGTTCTCATAATTTTAATTGAGCTCTTTTAAATTTATAACACAATGTCCATCGTTACAACACACGACCTCCCCAAACAACAAGTATGTCTGCAAAGAATTTGCTGTGTTCCTCCTAATGAATAGTGATGACACAATTTACCTGGTATAGACAATTTGTACATGTAATTGTAATTTCAGCTTGTGTTGAAGCGGCCGTGGTCTCATCATTTTCCCACGCCACACTCTGGGTTCACGTGTCTCAGCAAGTACCAGATGACGCATCACGACTCTGCATCTCCGTTCACTATCACAGCTAAGCAGCTGAATTAGTTCAATTTAGTTTTTTTCATTACGTGACGGTAGATAACTAGTAGTTATTTAGGAATATTCATTTACATGAATTAGGAAATCAAGTACAATTTCATAGCCTCGTGAGCTTTTAAATGAGAATAATTTCTTATTTAACCCTTAAATGGCGCATGGTTATATACCTTTTGACACCCACAGGCGCATACAAAAAAAAAAAAAAAAAAAAAAAAATCTTTTTTCATCTTAACCTGTTAATTTGTGTTCACAGATCATAGGAAAATAATAAAAAAATCATAAGTGGCATATATTGCCCGCTATAGGGCGAGGAAGTCTGGCAAAAAACAGGCGCTGACTCAGCGTGCGTCCCAGGCGGTCTGTTGCTTGCCAGCTGTCAGGCCGGAGTTGCCACAAAGAGATAATTACCTAATTATTTCAATGTCTGATTGATTTTTCGTAGTTTTTTTGCTGTAATATTATTCAATAGTGTGTAGTGTGATATATTTATATAATAAAATGAGTGAATCATCACTGTACTCAAAAATATGGTGTGCATATAAGAACATAAGAACAAAGGTAACTGCAGAAGGCCTATTGGGGGTAATGATGGGCAATTACCCTATTGCAGGGGGTAATGATGTTGGACGAGTTAGGAGTGAGGAACTAATACAGAGATTCAGGACAGCCATTGAATTAGTTAGGAGCAAGGGAGAAATTCCGATCATATGTGGCATTCTTCCAAGAAAGGGAGTGGGTGTCAAGGGCACTTGGTGTCAATTGCCGGCTGGAAAGATATTGCAAATCAAATGCAATATCTTTCATAGACAACTGGGAACACTTCTATGGAAGAAATGAAATGTATGCTCGTGATGGGGTGCATCTATCGAGGGCTGGGGTTGTTGCTGTTGCGAACTCGTTGGAACCAGTGGTTAGAGGTGTTTGTTTGGGTTTAAACTGTTAGTAGATAGTGGTATGGGAATTGATTTGGAGGAAGGAGGTAATAAAAGTATGTGTTTGTGGGAGAAAGGAATTGGCAAAATGATCAGGGAAATTGAAGGGCCTCAAAATAACAATTCACTTAGGGTATATTACACTAACAGTAGAAGTCTAAGAAATAAAATTAACGAATTAAATGCTCTTGTCTGCACAGAAAAAAATAGATATTATTGCACTTACCGAAACGTGGATGAATGTAGAAAATAGAGAACTATTAGCTGAATATCAAATAAATGGATTTAAACTATTTCACACAGATAGATATATTAGACGAGGAGGGGGAGTAGCCATATACGTTAGAGACAACTTGAAATGTAGTCTCAAAGAGGGAATCAAAACTGAGCCACACACAGCAACTATTTGGATAGAATTAAACGAAAAAGCAAATAATATTATAATAGGAGTGATATATAGGCCACCAAATTTAGACAGAATGGAAGCAAAGCATCTATGGGATGAAATATCTAGGGCATCTAGATCTAACAGTATTTATGTCATGGGTGACTTTAATTTTAGTGGAATAAACTGGTTGAACAAAACAGTGAAAAGTGAAGCAGAAGATTTTCTAGAATTAATTGACGATTGCTTTCTTACGCAACACATTAAGGAACCAACACGGGAAAATAATATTTTAGATTTAGTGTTAACTAACAAGGAAACACAAATTAATGACATCGAAATAGGGAGTGAGCTAGGGAACAGTGATCACAAAGAAATCAGATTTAGCATAGAATGGAATAGACCAGTAGGAGAAAATTCTGTTAGAGTGCCAGATTTTTGAAAAGCTGATTTTAATAGCCTAAGAAATTTTTTGGGTCAAATTGATTGGAAAGTCTTGAGTATGGGGTGTGGGCCGGTCTTGGAGCGAGACATGAACCCAGCGATAGGTGACGTAAATGGGGATTTCGATGTGGATTCAATATATAACTTATTTAAGAATATTCTAAAAGCACAGGAACGTAGTATACCATACAAATTGAATAGATCGAATACTAATGACCCAAAGTGGATAACAAAGAATTTGAAGAACCTTATAGGTAAAAAGAGAGCTTGGTACAAAAGGATTAAAAATGGGGAGGTCACTTTAGAACAGGAATTCATACAACTGGTTAGAAATGTTAAAAAAGAGATAAGGAAAGCAAAAAGAAACTATGAAGTTCGCATAGCAGGGCAAGCAAAGACAAATCCTAAAGGATTTTTTCAGTTATATAGAACTAAGACTAGGGAAAGGATAGGTCCATTAAAAACTGAGACAGGTCAAATAACAGATAGTGATGAAGAGATGAGTAGTATTTTTAATAAATATTTTGTATCTGTATTTACTAAAGAGGAACTTAACAATATGCCTTCAGCCGAACAAGTCTATGTGGGTAGGGATGAGGACAGGTTGACGAGTTTAGCAGTTACCGGGGAAGATGTTCTTAAACAAATAGTAAAACTCAAACCAAACAAATCCCCAGGGCCAGATGAAGTGTTTGCCAGGGTGCTTAAAGAATGCAAAGAGGAGCGTTGTGACCCACTGTCAACCATATTTAATAAATCAATAGAGTCAGGCAGAGTGCCAGAGTTTTGGAAAGTTCCTAATGTGATACCAGTTTTTAAGAAAGGAGATAGATCACTTGCGTCTAACTATCGACCAATTAGCCTAACTTCTATTGTGGGAAAGTTACTCGAATCTATAATAGCAAATAAAATTCGTCTTCATCTTGAAAAACATAAATTAATGATTGAGTCGCAGCATGGTTTTGTAAATGGTAGTTCATGTTTAACAAATTTGTTATCTTTTTATTCTAGCATAGTTGAGGCAGTTGATAGTGGTAAGGATTGTGATGTTGTGTACCTTGACTTTAGCAAAGCTTTTGATACAGTGCCACATGAAAGACTGATTAAAAAGATAGAGGCTCATGGTATTGAGGGTGCTATATTAAGCTGGATTAGGGCATAGCTATACCAAAGGAAACAGAGAGTTAGTATAAATGGAGTCAAGTCAGAGTGGGAAAATGTTGTAAGTGGAGTGCCTCAAGGCTCTGTCCTGGGACCTCTGTTGTTTATAATATATATAAATGATTTAGATTCAGGTTTGAGTAGCAACATTTGCAAATTTGCCGATGATACGAAAATCGGTAGGGAAATTAATTCGGAGGAGGACTCGCTATCACTTCAAGTTGATCTAGATAGGGGTTTTGAAATGGTCAAAGGATTGGCAAATGCAGTTTAATGCTGATAAATGTAAAGTTCTGAGGCTAGGTAATGATGATAGAGTTACAAGATACGAGCTAGATGGTGTTGAGATTGCGAAGTCGGATTGTGAAAGGGATCTGGGAGTTATGATTAGTAAGAATTTAAAACAAAAGGATCAATGCATAAATGTTCGTAATAAGGCAAATCGGACACTCGGATTTATTAATCGCAGCATTAGTAACAAGACACCTGGTGTGGTTCTTAAGCTATATCTTGCTCTAGTTAGGCCCCATTTAGATTATGCAGTTCAGTTTTGGTCGCCATACTACAGAATGGATATAAATTCACTTGAACGTGTCCAGTGTAGGATGACTAAGTCAATTCCCCAAATTAGAAATCTTTCATATGAAGAAAGATTAACCCTTTAACTGCGCGTCCTATAAATATGACACCCCCGTAGTGCGCAAGAAATAAATTCTCGGGAAAAAATTCTTTTTAAGAACATAACAACAAAGGTAACTACAGAAGGCCTATTGGCCCATACGAGGCAGCTCCTATCTATAACCACCCAATCCCACTCATATACTTGTCCAACCCGCGCTTGAAACAATCAAGGGAACCCACATCCACCACGTTACGCGGCAATTGGTTCCACAAATCAACAACCCTGTTACTAAACCAGTATTTACCCAAGTCTGTCCTAAATCTAAACTTATCCAATTTATACCCATTGTTTCGTGTTCTGTCTTGTGTTGATATTTTTAATACCCTATTAAAATCCCCCCTGTTATGTCCATTCATCCACTTGTAAACCTCTATCATGTCACCCCTAACTCTTCGCCTTTCCAGTGAATGCAACTTAAGCTTTGTTAATCTTTCTTCATATGAAAGATTTCTAATTTGGGGAATTAACTTAGTCATCCTACGTTGGACACGTTCAAGTGAATTTATATCCATTCTATAATACGATGACCAAAACTGAACTGCATAATCTAAATGGGGCCTAACCAGAGCAAGATATAGCTGAAGAACCACACCAGGTGTCTTGTTACTAACGCTTCGATTAATAAATCCCAGTGTCCTATTCGCCTTATTACGAACATTCATGCATTGATCCTTTTGTTTTAAATTCTTACTAATCATAGCTCCCAGATCCCTTTCGCAATCTCAACACCATCTAGCTCGTATCTTGTAACTCTATCATCATTACCTAGCCTCAGAACTTTACATTTATCATCATTAAACTGCATTTGCCAATCCTTTGACCATTTCAAAACCCTATTTAGATCAACTTTAAGTGATAGTGAGTCCTCCTCCGAATTAATTTCCCTACCGATTTTCGTATCATCAGCAAATTTGCAAATGTTGCTACTCAAACCTGAATCTAAATCATTTATATATATTATAAACAACAGAGGTCCCAGGACAGAGCCCTGAGGTACTCCACTAACAACATTATCCCACTCTGACTTAACCCCATTTATACTAACTCTCTGTTTCCTTTGGAATAGCCATGCCCTAATCCAAGTTAATATAGCACCCCCAATACCATGAGCTTCTATTTTTTTAATTAGTCTTTCATGTGGCACTGTATCAAAAGCTTTGCTAAAGTCAAGGTACACAACATCACAATCCTTACCACTATCAACTGCCTCAACTAAGCTGGAATAAAAAGTTAGCAAATTTGTTAAACATGAACGGCCATTTGTAAAACCATGTTGCGATTCATTTATTAATTTATGTTTTTCAAGATGGAGACGAATTGTATTTGCAATTATTGATTCAAGTAACTTTCCGACAATAGACGTTAGGCTAATTGGCCGATAGTTTGACACAAATGATCTATCTCCTTTCTTAAAAATTGGTACTACATTAGCTACCTTCCATGACTCTGGCACTCTGCCTGACTCTATTGATTTATTAAATATGGTAGACAGTGGCTCGGAAAGCTCCTCTTTGCATTCTTTAAGCACTCTGGCAAACACTTCATCCGGCCCTGGGGATTTGTTTGGTTTTAGTTTTTCTAATTGTTTAATTACATCTTCCCTGGAAACTACTAAACTAGTCAACCTGTCCTCATCCTCACCCACATAGACTTGTTTGGCTGAAGGCATATTGTTAAGTTCTTCTTTAGTAAATACAGATATCAAATATTTGTTAAAAATACTACTCATCTCCTTGTCATTATCCGTTATTTGACCTGTCTCAGATTTTAATGTACCTATCCTTTCCCTAGTCTTAGTTCGATATAACTGAAAAAACCCTTTAGGATTTGAGTTTGATTGCTCTGCTATGCGAACTTCATAGCTTCTTTTTGCTTTCCCAATCTCTTTTTTAACATTTCTAACCAGTTGTTTGAATTCCTGTTCTAAACTGACTTCCCCATTCTTAATCCTTTTGTACCAAGCTCTATTTTTACGTATAAGTTTCTTTAAATTATTTGTAATCCACTTTGGGTCATTAGTATTCGATCTATTCAATTTGTATGGTATAATACGTTCCTGTGCTTTGTTTAGAATATTCTTAAATAAGTTATATTTTAAATCAACATCGAAATCCCCTTTTACGTCACCTATTGCTGGGTTCATGTCTCGCTCCAAGACCGGCCCACACCCCATACCCAAGACTTTCCAATCTATTTGATCCAAAAAATTTCTTAGGCTATTAAAATCAGCTTTTCGAAAATCTGGCACTTTAACAGAATTTTCTCCTACAGGTCTATTCCATTCTATGCTAAATCTGATTACTTTGTGATCACTGTTCCCTAGCTCACTCCCTATTTCGATGTCATTAATTTGTGTTTCCCTGTTAGTTAACACTAAATCTAAAATATTATTTTCCCGCGTTGGTTCCTCAATGTGTTGCGTAAGAAAGCAATCGTCAATTAATTCTAGAAAATCTTCTGCTTCACTATTCCCTGTTTTGTACACCCAGTTTATTCCACTAAAATTAAAGTCACCCATGACATAAATACTGTTAAGAACATAAGAACATAAGAACAAAGGTAACTGCAGAAGGCCTATTGGCCCATACGAGGCAGCTCCTATTCTATAACCACCCAATCCCACTCATATACTTGTCCAACCCGTGCTTGAAACAATCGAGGGACCCCACCTCCACAATGTTACGCGGCAATTGGTTCCACAAATCAACAACCCTGTTACTGAACCAGTATTTACCCAAGTCTTTCCTAAATCTAAACTTATCCAATTTATATCCATTGTTTCGTGTTCTGTCCTGTGTTGATACTTTTAATACCCTATTAATATCCCCCCGGTTATGTCCATTCATCCACTTGTAAACCTCTATCATGTCACCCCTAACTCTTCGCCTTTCCAGTGAATGCAACTTAAGCTTTGTTAATCTTTCTTCATATGAAAGATTTCTAATTTGGGGAATTAACTTAGTCATCCTACGCTGGACACGTTCAAGTGAATTTATATCCATTCTATAATATGGCGACCAAAACTGAACTGCATAATCTAAATGGGGCCTAACTAGAGCAAGATATAGCTTGAGAACCACACCAGGTGTCTTGTTACTAACGCTGCGATTAATAAATCCAAGTGTCCGATTTGCCTTATTACGAACATTTATGCATTGATCCTTTTGTTTTAAATTCTTACTAATCATAACTCCCAGATCCCTTTCGCAATCCGACTTCGCAATCACAACACCATCTAGCTCGTATCTTGTAACTCTATCATCATTACCTAACCTCAGAACTTTACATTTATCAGCATTAAACTGCATCTGCCAATCCTTTGACCATTTCAAAACCCTATCTAGATCAACTTGAAATGATAGTGAGTCCTCCTCCGAATTAATTTCCCTACCGATTTTCGTATCATCGGCAAATTTGCAAATGTTGCTACTCAAACCTGAATCTAAATCATTTATATATATTATAAACAACAGAGGTCCCAGGACAGAGCCTTGAGGCACTCCACTTACAACATTTTCCCACTCTGACTTGATTCCATTTATACTAACTCTCTGTTTCCTTTGGTATAGCCATGCCCTAATCCAGCTTAATATAGCACCCCCAATACCATGAGACTCTATTTTTTTAATCAGTCATTCATGTGGCACTGTATCAAAAGCTTTGCTAAAGTCAAGGTATACAACATCGCAATCCTTACCACTATCAACTGCCTCAACAATGCTAGAATAAAAAGATAACAAATTTGTTAAACATGAACGGCCATTTATAAAACCATGTTGCGACTCAATTATTAATTTATGTTTTTCAAGATGAAGACGAATTTTATTTGCTATTATAGATTCGAGTAACTTTCCCACAATAGACGTTAGGCTAATTGGTCGATAGTTAGACGCAAGTGATCTATCTCCTTTCTTAAAAACTGGTATCACATTAGCAACTTTCCAAAACTCTGGCACTCTGCCTGACTCTATTGATTTATTAAATATGGTTGACAGTGGGTCACAAAGCTCCTCTTTGCATTCTTTAAGCACCCTAGCAAACACTTCATCCGGCCCTGGGGATTTGTTTGGTTTGAGTTTTACTATTTGTTTAAGAACATCCTCCCTGGTAACTGCTAAACTCGTCAACCTGTCCTCGTCCCCACCCACATAGACTTGTTCGGCTGAAGGCATATTGTTAAGTTCCTCTTTAGTAAATACAGATACAAAATATTTATTAAAAATACTACTCATCTCTTCATCACTATCTGTTATTTGACCTGTCTCAGTTTTTAATGGACCTATCCTTTCCCTAGTCTTAGTACGATATAACTGAAAAAACCCTTTAGGATTTGTCTTTGCTTGCCCTGCTATGCGAACTTCATAGTTTCTTTTTGCTTTCCTTATCTCTTTTTTAACATTTCTAACCAGTTGTACGAATTCCTGTTCTAAAGTGACCTCCCCATTTTTAATCCTTTTGTACCAAGCTCTCTTTTTACCTATAAGGTTCTTCAAATTCTTTGTTATCCACTTTGGGTCATTAGTATACGATCTATTCAATTTGTATGGTATACTACGTTCCTGTGCTTTGTTTAGAATATTCTTAAATAAGTTATATATTGAATCCACATCGAAATCCCCATTTAAGTCACCTATCGCTGGGTTCATGTCTCGCTCCAAGACCTCGCTGTTAGATCTAGATGCTCTAGATATTTCATCCCATAGATGCTTTGCTTCCATTCTGTCTAAATTTGGTGGCCTATATATAACTCCTATTATAATATTATTTGCTTTTTCGTTTAATTCTATCCAAATAGTTTCTGTGTGTGGCTCAGTTTTGATTCCCTCTTTGAGACTACATTTTAAATTGTCCCTAACATATATGGCTACTCCCCCTCCCTGTCTAATATATCTATCTGTGTGAAATAGTTTAAATCCACTTATTTGATATTAAGAACATAAGAACAAAGGTAACTGCAGAAGGCCTATTGGCCCATACGAGGCAGCTCCTATTTTATAACCACCCAATCCCACTCATATACTTGTCCAACCCGCGCTTGAAACAATCAAGGGACCCCAACTCCACCACGTTACGCGGCAATTGGTTCCACAAATCAACAACCCTGTTACTGAACGAGTATTTACCCAAGTCTTTCCTAAATCTAAACTTATCCAATTTATACCCATTGTTTCGTGTTCTGTCTTGTGTTGATACTTTTAATACCCTATTAATATCCCCTTTGTTATGTCCATTCACCCACTTGTAAACCTCTATCATGTCACCCCTAACTCTTCGCCTTTCCAGTGAATGCAACTTAAGCTTTGTTAATCTTTCTTCATATGAAAGATTTCTAATTTGGGGAATTAACTTAGTCATCCTACGTTGGACACGTTGAAGTGAATTTATATCCATTCTATAATACGGCGACCAAAACTGAACTGCATAATCTAAATGGGGCCTAACCAGAGCAAGATATAGCTTAAGAACCACACCAGGTGTCTTGTTACTAACGCTTCGATTAATAAATCCCAGTGTCCTATTCGCCTTATTACGAACATTCATGCATTGATCCTTTTGTTTTAAATTCTTACTAATCATAACTCCCAGATCCCTTTCGCAATCCGACTTCGCAATCTCAACACCATCTAGCTCGTATCTTGTAACTATCATCATTACCTAGCCTCAGAACTTTACATTTATCAGCATTAAACTGCATCTGCCAATCCTTTGACATTTTAAAACCCTATTTAGATCAACTTGAAGTGATAGTGAGTCCTCCTCCGAATTAATTTCCCTACCAATTTTCATATCATCGGCAAATTTGCAAATGTTGCTACTCAAACCTGAATCTAAATCATTTATATATATTATAAACAACAGAGGTCCCAGGACAGAGCCCTGAGGCACTCCACTTACAACATTTTCCCACTCTGACTTGACTCCATTTATACTAACTCTCTGTTTCCTTTGGTATAGCCATGCCCTAATCCAGCTTAATATAGTATCCCCAATACCATGAGCCTCTATCTTTTTAATCAGTCTTTCATGTGGCACTGTATCAAAAGCTTTGCTATAGTCAAGGTACACAACATCACAATCCCTACCACTATCAACTGCCTCAACTATGCTAGAATAAAAAGATAACAAATTTGTTAAACATGAACGGCCATTTATAAAACCATGTTGCGACTCAATTATTAATTTATGTTTTTCAAGATGAAGGCGAATTTTATTTGCAATTATAGATTCGAGTAACTTTCCCACAATAGATGTTAGGCTAATTGGTCGATAGTTAGATGCAAGTGATCTATCTCCTTTCTTAAAAACTGGTATCACATTAGCAACTTTCCATAACTCTGGCACTCTACCTAACTCTATTGATTTATTAAATATGGTAGATAGTGGCTCGGAAAGCTCCTCTTTGCATTCTTTAAGTACCCTGGCAAACACTTCATCCAGCCCTGGGGATTTGTTTGGTTTTAGTTTTACTATTTGTTTAATTACATCCTCCCTGGTAACTGCTAAACTAGTCAACCTGTCCTCGTCCCCACCCACATATATTTGTTCGGCGGCATATTGTTAAGTTCCTCTTTAGTAAATACAGATACAAAATATCTAATAAAAATCCTACTCATCTCTTCATCACTATCTGTTATTTGACCTGTCTCAGTTTTTAATGGACCTATCCTTTCCCTAATCTTTGTCCAGTATAATTGGAAAAACCCTTTAGGATTTGTTTTTGCTTGCTCTGCTATGCGAACTTCATAGTTTCTTTTTGCTTTCCTTATCTCTTTTTTAGTATTTCTAACCAGTTGTACGAATTCCTGTTCTAAACAGACTTCCCCATTCTTAATCCTTTTGTACCACGCTCTCTTTTTACCTATAAGGTTCTTCAGATCCTTTGTTATCCACTTTGGATCATTAGTATTCGATCTATTCAATTTATATGGTATACTACATTCCTGGGCTTTGGTTAGAATATTTTTAAATAGGTTATATTTTGAATCTACATCGAAAACCCCTTTTACGTCACCTATCGCTGAGTTAACGTCTAGCTCCAATACCGGCCCACAACCCATACCCAAGACTTTCCAATCTATTTGACCCAAAAAAATTCTTAGGCTATTGAAATCAGCTTTTCAAAAATCAGGCACTTTAACAGAATTTTCTCCTACAGATCTATTCCATTGAACGCTAAATCTGATTTCTTTATGATCACTGTTCCCTAGCTCACTCCCTATTTCGATGTCCTTAATTTGTGTTTCGCTGTTAGTTAACACGAAATCTAAAATATTATTTCCCCGCGTTGGTTCCTTAATGTGTCGTGTAAGAAAGCAATCGTCAATTAATTCTAGAAAATCTTCTGCTTCATTATTCCCTGTTTTGTTCAACCAGTTTATTCTACTAAAATTAAAGTCACCCATGACAAACACTGTTAGATCTAGATGCTCTAGATATTTCATCCCATAGATGCTTTGCTTCCATTCTGTCTAAATTTGGTGGCCTATATATAACTCCTATTATAATGTTATTTGTTTTTTCGTTTAATTCTATCCAAATAGTTTCTGTATGTGGCTCAGTTTTGATTCCTTCTTTGAGACTACATATCAAATTGTCCCTAGCATATATGGCTACTCCCCCTCCTCGTCTAATATATCTGTGTGAAATAGTTTAAATCCATTTAATTGATATTCAGCTAATAGCTCTCTATTTTCTACATTCATCCACGTTTCGGTAAGTGCAATAATATCTATTTTATCTGTGCAGACAAGAGCATTTAAATCATTTATTTTATTTCTTAGACTTCTAGTGCTTGTGTAATATACCCTAAGTGAAATGTTATTTTGAGGCCCCTCTCTTCCCCGATCATCCTGCCAATTCTTTTCTCCCACAAACACATACTTTTATTACCTCCTTCCTCCAAATCGATTCCCATACCTCTATCTACTAACAGTTTAAACCCAAATGCCTCTCACTATATTGGCCCATACGAGGCAGCTGCTATTGGCCCATACAAGACAGCTGCTATTGGCCCATACGACGCAGCTACTATTGACCCATACGAGGCAGCTAAATTAATTTAACACTTTCGCGCTCCGTAGAAACTCGCGGTTGACTGGGGGATCGTGGCCCCTCCGTGCGGGTAAGCGCGCGGTGACACCCAAATGTGTATACTCATTCCAGTTTTCTCACCTTAATTCTCGCGCTACGTCGCTCGTTTTGGTATCATTGTGTTCGCAATTAAATTCTCTACAGCTGTGTATAAATATAATGTCCAAAAGCCTAGCGTGACTCCCAACAGCAAAGCGTAAAGTCGGCAAAAACGCACAAAATCAGTAACATGTGCATTCTCCTTCCATTTTTTTACCTTAATTCTCGTGCTACGTCGCTCGTTTTGGTATCATTGTGTTCGCAATTAAATTCCCTACAGATGTGTAAGAATAAAATGTACAAAAGGCTGGAGTGCCTCCCCGCAGAAAAGCCTAAAGTTACCCGTGAACGAGCACCATTTTGTACATTGCAACCTAATGTTCAACTCGTTCAATTTGATAACATCAAATTTCGTGCTAGGTCGCTCATTTTGGTATCAAATTGTTCGCAATAAAAAGGCGAGTATTTTAAAACTAGTCCCAGAATAATAGAACAATAACTGGATTTTTAACAAATATTTTAATTCTGGACGCTCATCATCACAAATTTATTTATATCTTTCCAGTGTTCTGACATAAATATTTGTGTTACATCTTTCATTTTGGTATCAAATTGTTCGCAATAAAACGGCGCGCATTTTAAAACTAGTCCCAAGATAATAGGACAATAAATAGAATTTTAACAATTATTTTAATATTCGGACCATAGGCCTATTTATAATATTTCAAGTGTTTGGACATCAAGTTTCATGTTATATCTTTGATTTTGGTATCAAATTGTGTGCAATCTAAAGGCGCCTATTTTAAAACCACTACAAGATTGATCTGATAAAATTTAAATTTTTAAAAAATATTTTAATGAGTGACTCAGTATTGCGTCGTTGGAACACATTCAGTAGAAAAATAAATGACGAGATAATCAGTCTGTGGAACCTCAAAGTGTTAAATCAATTAATTAAACATCAATCAATAAATAGAGAATAAGCTCTCTTCCCAACAGTCTGAGCTGGCAGCCTCCCCATGCCTTGCAACACTATGGATACCACTTCTTTTTCTAAACTTTTCAAACCATCCCCTGGTTGCCTTAAAGTCTATCGTATCAGCACTTGTTCCATGGGTTTTCTTCACAAGGTCTTCGTGCAATACCTTGGCTTTCTCACAAATGATGGCCTCTGAAACACTATAACTTGCTAACTCCTTGTTGTGTATCCAAATTAATAACTTTTCCACTTCCTCAAGTATTTGTAGTCTTGTTTTGTGATTGTTCTTACGCCTTTTGCCACTTTAGCACTTGTAATGTCCTTTTTTTTGCTCAGTATAGTGCATATCGTTGATGTGGCTTTGTTGTACTGCCTACAAAGTTCAACAACACGTTTACCATTTTGCTTCTGAATGATCTCTTGTTTTTCCTCTATTGTCATCCTCACATGCACTTTTTTGCCTTGATCCTTACCATTGGCTTTCTTGGGACCCATGGTGAGATATATAATAACAACTTTTATAGTCAAATGGCCAAAAAATCCAACAAAATACTGAAAATCCTGGTGAAGAATTCCAGTGGGATAGTCACTGGGCGCAAGGCACTGGTAAACTGAGGGGCGATCGCCGTGCCATCACGTGCTAAGTCGGCCTGTATGCGTATCAACACCTTCGCCTTCCGAGGCATCCCTCTTATTCCGTTACAAATTTTCCAAGCAAATCCTGCTCGTATTCCAAAAAACTCGTATACAGGGACACTCGTATTCCGAGGTACCACTGTAAATTAACCTTAAAGGAGTTATAATGTAAATTTTCCACAGCATAGAGATATACCACCGAGAGCTTGTCACCTCAGCTTGTGAATTACACGTGTCTATGACGCCACCACGATGAGGCTAGGAATTTGACTGATTTCGGGAGACTATCAAACGCACATCTAATAATCTGCTCGACAGCTAAGCCCCTTTAAAATTGAAGCTATGACATTGTAGTTAGTTTACTAGCCTCATAACAATTATTTGTTTATAAAATTTACTACTGAATTTATTCAAGTATATTTAATTTACAAGGTAGATTTAGCATTATTAAGTCTATCCCCCAAATTTTGTGGAAGTGGAAACACCCAACATGTCACTAAATATTATTACAGTCCACTCATACAGTCCTTTAATTAACTACAGACAATATTAACACTATCGGTAACTTTAGACCGGACTCTCGTCCATTATTTTTCTCTTGAATCCTAACTTTGGACCGGACTTGCGTCCACTACAAAAATATTTGTATAAAATTCATTTTCTATCCAATCGACCGAGGGATAAAATAAAAATAAGTGCCTTTAGAATGAGCACAATTTGATACCAAAATCAAAGATGTAACATGAAACTTGATGTCCAAACACTTATATGATTATAAATAGGATTTTGGTAAAAAATTTAAAATATTTGTTAAAATTCTATTTATTATGCTATTATGTTGGGACTAGTTTTAAAATGCGCGCCTTTACATCGCAAACAATTTGATACCAAAATCAAAGCTGTAACACAAAAATTTATGTCAGAACACTGGAAAGATATAAATAATTTTGTGATGATGAGCTTCCAGAATTAAAGTATTTGTTAAAATTCCAGTTATTGCTCCATTATTATGGGACTAGTTTTAAAATACGCGCCTTTTTATTGCAAACAATTAGATACCAAAATGAAAGACGTAACACGAAAATTAATGTTATCAAACTGAACGAGTATACACATTAGGTTGCAGTGTACAAATTGGTGCTCGTTCACGGGTAACTTTAGGCTTTTCTGTGGGGAGGCACTCCAAACTTTTGTATATTATATTCATACACATCTGTAGGGAATTTAATTGTGAACACAATGATACCAAAACGAGCGACGTAGCACGAGAATTAAGGTGAGAAAAATGGAACGAATATGTACATTTTACTGATTTTGTGCGCTCATGGGTAACTTTTGCCGAATTTAGGCTTTGCTGTTGGGAGTCACGCCAGGCTTTTTGACATTATATTTATACATACCTGTAGGGAATTTAATTGCGAACACAATGATACCAAAATGAGCGATGTAGCACAAGAATTAAGGTGAGAAAGCTGAAACGAGTATACACATTTAGGTGTCACCGTGCGCTTACCCGCACGCTCGGTGCATGACCCCTAAGTTGACCACGCGCATGCCCGGTGACCGATAGTGTTAAGAAATATTTGTTGGGAAATTCCAAACACCTCCGACCCAGCTGCTGGCATCGCAGGCCTACCCTGACTCGAAGCAGCTTGAGTGCAGGCCCGACCCTTCCAGGAGGTCCGGGAACAACCCCCCAAGTACACACAACAAATCCAAAATAGGATGGCAAACACCATGCCGCCGACAAAAACTGACACACACTGTCCTCTGAAGACAGAACGTCGAAGCTGCCAGAAGAGCCAGGGGCCCAAGCTGAATCCAAGGAAAGAGACAGCACAGCCTGCCGACACCTGAGATGAGAGATGAAAACTTGAAAATAGCCTCCCGGTGGATCGGTGCAAACAGCTTCAGTAGGACAGATGAGAGAGAAGCAGCCAAGACAAAGACGCCAGCCAAAAGCCCAAACCCTACGACCCTATATCTTAAAGCCAATCCAAAGATAGCTCCATATGGCCAAAGAATCGCAAGACAGAGGCCAAGTGATTACGAGTCTGAAGGTCATCTGCTACCAAGGCACCCGACAGGGAGGGGATCTGAGCATGCAACTGCACCAGACCAACATCACGAGGAAGCGCTGGAGCAAAGAGTCACTCATTGAAGAACTCCAGACAGCTCCCAAGAATACCTGCAACACTGTGGAAACCTCCCTCCAATCGAGTGTGCAGGAATGACAAAAGCTGTGCCAAGCTCCAAGCTAAAACAAGTGACAGTTTGCCAGCCAGGAAGATTCCGGAATCTTTTAACACACCCAATATGGGGAGGAACCAAATTCAAAAGAGGCTGGATCCATCACCAAGGCATAAACCGGATCCTGCAGGAGGTAACCACCAAGAGCCTCCTGAACATCCGCAGGGGAAATCAGAGAGGGAGAAAATATCTGGAGAGACGAATGCAGAGAACCCAGAGGTACCCGGAAATGAACCCTGGGGGGGGGGGGGAGACCCCACCCAACTGAAACTCATAAAGGTAAGGGGGGTAGGAAAACCCCCCTACCCTGTGCAGAGGGCACATGAGTGGTGAAGCAGAAACCGAGAGTTCTACTCGGACACCCCCCCCCCATCCCGAGCCCCGGAAACTGCCAACAAAGGGAACGGGGCAGAGCCCTTTTCCACGCCTATTGCCTGAGAGAGAAAAGTGGAATCTAAGGGGAGAGGTTTTGAAGAAAAGGAGTTGGCAGGGAAGATTCGAAGCCTCGGATGGAAAGAGAGGCTCAATTACCTCAGTGCCCGCGATGGAAGGGGTAGCCCCTGGAGACACCTGAGCCTCATCCCAAGCTAAACTCTACCTCAACTCCAAAACACTCAGACATTAAGGAGCAAGCAGCCGGGGCAAACCACGCCCACATGGGAAAGAAGATTGGGTGCGGACAGAACCAAGGCCAAAGCGACCAACGCCCACCCAATTCAAGCGAGGCAGCTCCAGTGCTTCCAAACAGGCACACAACCTGGCACGTTGCAACACCAAGAACTCCCTATGCAACGCAGACGCTGCCTGATCCTGCAGAATATCAGATAGCAAATGAGTAAACTGGAGCACAAGCAAGGAAAAGTCCTGCAGTACTCCAGGTTTTAGGTGTCCCCGACCCAGCAGCAGAGCGGCGGCAGAATGGATTGTCATCACCCTGAGGCATGGGAGATGAGCAACCCTCAAATTTGCACAAGGCGAGAGTGGGCTTGAAAGCAGTACCTATAGTACAACTGAGCCTGTTGGGGATTTCTAGGACCTGTAGGGAACGTGAGCCCTACAGGAATCCCAGGCACTGGGCACTTGGCCAGCTAAGCCGGTAACCTATGTCAATGCAGGCAATCCGACTGCATGCAACCACAGGAAAGCCCCTGGGGAAACAGAGGAGTACCACCACCCACAACATAGGCACTGCCTAATCAGGTGAAAGGCAGACTGTGTCTGCCATAGAGGCAAAATAAAATGCCGGCAAACATGAGAAAACCGCTTTAAAAACCCAAGAAACCCCCTGACAACCAACAAACAGTCAGGGAAAAAGCACGACCCACTGTTGCTAGCTGAAGAGCTGGCTACATTAGCCGCAGTGTGCTCCACTGGCCAACAAACACTTTCCCTGCCAGGGGCAAGACGAAAAGCCCCTGATGCACCCCTAAGGGGGAAGACTGCTACCAGCGAGGAAGTTTTCTCGCTGTGGAGTGAATCCTGAACACCCCATGAAAGGTAGCCCTGACTGCGCAAGGGCAGTACTTACGAAGCACTTAGGGAAGGTGTTCCTAAGTACATGCAGCTCCAGTACCTGAAACCTCCTGGCCAACACACACAACAAGTGTAGGAACAACCTCACAAGGCAAAACTCCCAAAAGAAAGAAATGGTGGCCAGAGCGACCAGTGACCACCAGTCACACCAGTCAATAACTAGCTGGTGCCGGGCAAACTCCCCCTCTTCCCCTGCAAAGGGGTGGAGATAACGCGTGGGGGCTTAGTTGGACAAAGTTTTGCTTGTTAGTTTTCATTGTGGGGGGAGTTCTTTTGATATTTTGAGGGTGCAGATCACATTTTTCAACAAGGTAGTAGTGTTTTGATTCGCCTATCTTTCTGGGTGGTTTCCTGGTCGATGGCAAGATGATTAATTTAAATGTAAAGTGTTCATGAACAATTGCTTACTGCGCTTCTGTGAGGGGGTTAGGTTCTGGCTTGTGGCCCCCAGAAGGCATACAAGAACTCTGCGACTGATGACCACAAGTAGTGTGCCACTTATTCAGTAAGCTAGCTTGAGGGAGTTGACAGGGCTTCCCACAAAAAATGCTTCAAAATTCAATATATTTAATGTAGTAATGTTAATTAACCCTTAACATGCTCGGGGTCTAATATCCTGCTATCCACACAGGCGCATGTCATTTTGAAAAAAAAAAAAATTTTTTTTTTTGCTAATCTGTTAAGTTCTGTTCACTGATCACGGGAAAAATAAAAAAAAAATTCTATTGTACTTACTTTTGTTGCAATAGAGCCGAGAAGCTCTGCGATGACGTCACAATCTACATGGTCGCTCATGCAGTACACGCCCGGGAGATGTTGCGCGCGGTCCTCAAACAGCCAGAGTTGCCACAAATATATTTTCGCGCTATTTATTTACAATGTCTAAGCGCATTTTATCTAATTTTTTTTCACTAATTGTGTTTCAAATACTGTTTGAACATATTTTGTATCAATAATTGTTGCATATTTGAGTATACACAGGCGCACACAAATGTTTTCAATTACGGCAATATAATATGTCATTACAGTCTATTATATTATATGTTCTGCTTATATGTTTACATATTTACACACTCGCACACGCTATACACACTTTGAAGAACACTTAGAAGATTTCTAGACTGTGGTAGTCATTGAAGCAGTCGACAGCACATAATGGGATACCACACGTTTCACACCATGTTTGCACAAGCTTCCGTTTCTTGTCTCTACGTGTCGTTGTTTTACACACCAAGCAATCACCAAGCAATCATTTTATATCTGTGTATAAAATGTGTCCCTTGTTCATCCACGGAGCCATGATGGTCTTCACTACACTCCCCGAGAATCCATGTTCGTCGTTACCGGGAATGTCTACATCACTAGCCGAGTACAGAATCATGTGTAACACGTATCCTGTCTCACAATCACAAAGAACAAAAAATTTCAGGCCAAATCGGTTTCGTTTTGAGGGAATGTACTGTTTGAATGGAACACGTCCCTTGAAAAGTATGAGAGATTCATCAACCACCAGCTTCTGTGCTGGTACGTAAAAATCTCTGAATTTTCCAATAACATCGTTCATGTAGTGCCTCACTCGCCACAGTCTATCATCAGGTGTTCGGTCCTGAACACTTCCAAAATGTAGACACCTGAGGAGTATCTGAAACCTGTCTCGTGACATATATTTCCCGAATAAAGGTGTTGGTATTGTCTTGTCCTTGCTCCAATAGTCATTTATTGCATGTTTGTGACAGTGCTTCATCAACAAACAGAGTGCCAAAAACACATACATTTCCGCCACTGTGGTATTTTTCCAACGCTGCAGTCGTGAAAATTCTGTGATTTCCCTCTCAATCAGGTAAGCAGCATGCAGGTTCGTTTGGTGTACAATGTATTCCATGAGTGGTTCATCATAGAATGCTGTAAAATATTCCATCTCAGCCATGTCCTCACCTTGATTAGGGAAAAGGTTTGTAATCCCTACATCTTTATCGTCAAAGTGAGGAATATTAGGAATAAAATCGTCACCATCACCCCACTCAAGTACACCAGGCGTCCTGCGAGATGCAGAGGAAAGACGGCGAGGAAGCGATGCATACCGGCGACCAGGAGCTGAATACCGTCTGCGAGAAGCACGGCGGCTACGTGCACGTGAGGTGGGTGCACGTGAACACGAGGGTCTTGGTCCCTCATTTGGTGCTATGCGGTGGCGCTTGGCTGGGCGAGATGCTGCTGACGCGACAATTTCTCGCCCAGTTACACCACTGGTACCAGCCACAGGCTCAATACAACTTTGATCTGAGTCACTAAACCCAGAAAAGGAGTCACCTCCCTCTGACTCGTCACCCTCAAACAGAAAATATCCACAGGAACTGTGAGGTCGTGGTAGAATTGGGGTAGAAAATGGGCGAGGAGGCATGGGAGAGCGTATAGGCCTCGCCATGGCATGGCGGTCATTCTCACTTTCACTGCTGCTGCTACTATCTCCCGACAACTGTGTATAATCCTCATCGTTGTCTGAATCGTCAAACACACTTTCTTCACCTTCAGAGAATAATTCGTGGGCTATTTGCTCTGGGGTGAGGGACTGAGTGATGCGTGCTCGTGAGGCGTTTGACCGTGCGCTCGCCATGGTGACTCTCGCTAAACTGAGGCCTCCCATGCCATCGGAGCGTGAGCTGGATTTTTTTTCAAAATGGCCGCTGTTTACTAGAGCCCCTGGGCAGCGTATGGGACCCCCAGCTACACCGCGGGCCATTCAAATCGTGCGCGGTACCCATACACTTCATATGAAGTGAAGCGCAGTTGACTGGTAAAACGATTTACACTTCATATGAAGTGATGCGCACTTTAAGGGTTAAGTAACTTAGTGAACATTCCTGACAAAACTTAAAGGTTTTTACTACAGTACAAAAATTAATTTTATATTAGCATTTTGTAATCAATATAGCACTGTATATTCAATTGTAAGAAATTTAAATTTAATTAAATTATTTCTTGTACAGTGGCACCTCGACTTACGATTGCCCCTACTTACGATAATTTTGAGTTACGATGTAAATTTCATCAAAAAATGCGACTCGACATCCGATGGTGTTGTCGTCTAACGATATTTGTTGGTACACGTTCGGGTCGACCAAGCGCGTGGTTCCTGGTCACTCTGTCCGACCTGCCTCAGTTTACTACAGCTGCCCGCTTAGTGACGATCGCGCCTATAAGAAATTCCGCGTTTGTGGTGATTTTTTGCATTTTGAACATTAAAGTAATTATTATACATCACACCATGAGTCCCAGGAAAGTCAGTGGTAAGGCGCTCAACATATGAAAACCCATGTAAGGATGACCATAGAGCAGAAACAAGAGTACAGACTGTCTCTTCCTCAACAATTAAGAAAATGTGTGCAGCATGGGAAGAATTGCAAACCTTTGCTGAAACGACTCACCCAAATCAAGCTGCAGTAGGTCGTTGCCTTAACCTATTCAATGACACTGATGCATCATTACAGACAAATGTTAAAATGAAGGAAAAAACAAATGTCTCTTGACAAATTTGTAGTGAGACAAACAAGCACTGAATCACAACCAGGTCCTAGTGGTATTCAGGCAAAACGTAGGAGAGAGAGTACCCCAGAGAAAACATCACTGCCTGATGTGATAATGGAAGGGGACTCCCCTTCCAAACAGTAACACCTCTCCTCCTCCCCCCTCATCACCATCTTTCATACGCCATCAAGAGCTCTCCTTAACCCTTAACATGCTCGGGGTCTAATATCCTGCTATCCACACAGGCGCATGTCATTTTGAAAAAAAAAAAAATTTTTTTTTTTTGCTAATCTGTTAAGTTCTGTTCACTGATCACGGGAAAAATAAAAAAAAAATTCTATTGTACTTACTTTTGTTGCAATAGAGCCGAGAAGCTCTGCGATGACGTCACAATCTGCATGGTCGCTCATGCAGTACACGCCCGGGAGATGTTGCGCGCGGTCCTCAAACAGCCAGAGTTGCCACAAATATATTTTCGCGCTATTTATTTACAATGTCTAAGCGCATTTTATCTAATTTTTTTTCACTAATTGTGTTTCAAATACTGTTTGAACATATTTTGTATCAATAATTGTTGCATATTTGAGTATACACAGGCGCACACAAATGTTTTCAATTACGGCAATATAATATGTCATTACAGTCTATTATATTATATGTTCTGCTTATATGTTTACATATTTACACACTCGCACACGCTATACACACTTTGAAGCACACTTAGAAGATTTCTAGACTGTGGTAGTCATTGAAGCAGTCGACAGCACATAATGGGATACCACACGTTTCACACCATGTTTGCACAAGCTTCCGTTTCTTGTCTCTACGTGTCGTTGTTTTACACACCAAGCAATCACGTTGGGCTATTGCACGCTTCACACCAGGTGGCAAATACTTAAGTTTGTGTGCTAGGAAGCCTTCAGTGTGAGCGAGGCGTGGAGTACCAGCATGCTGCAACAGTGGGTTTATGATGGGCCGCTGAATACCTGGGACATCTTTTGCAAACTTTCCTAATAACTGTATTGCAGCATCAAATACAAAGTCACGGAAAGTGGGCTTACGTCCAGTTCTCACAAGGTACATGTTGAAACAGTTCAGCATGCTCATGTCCACAAGATGGAAGAACACTTTTTTCGTCCACCTACATGTCTTCCGCACACACTCTGCAGTGCCAATCATCATGTCTGATTTATCAATCAACCGCATGTTGATATTATAGTCTAAAACACAGTCTGGCTTATATAGTGGTGCGTTTGTTTTATGGCTCACTTTCCCACTGTTCACCATTGTTCCATCATGAATTGTTGTCAACAAGTTCACCTCTCTTTTGTCTTTCCACCGAACTGACAGAATGTTATCACTTTTCCTTCTCTGACACTCACCAACTGCAATGTCGTTGTCAAACACAGGCATTTCCCTTCGTTGTGGTTTTACTGTACCAACCAATCCGGTTCTATTTTCTAGCAAGAACCGAGCTAGCAAGGGACTTGTATAGTAATTATCTGTGTATAAAATGTGTCCCTTGTTCATCCACGGAGCCATGATGGTCTTCACTACACTCCCCGAGAATCCATGTTCGTCGTTATCGGGAATGTCTACATCACTAGCCGAGTACAGAATCATGTGTAACACGTATCCTGTCTCACAATCACAAAGAACAAAAAATTTCAGGCCAAATCGGTTTCGTTTTGAGGGAATGTACTGTTTGAATGGAACACGTCCCTTGAAAAGTATGAGAGATTCATCAACCACCAGCTTCTGTGCTGGTACGTAAAAATCTCTGAATTTTCCAATAACATCGTTCATGTAGTGCCTCACTCGCCACAGTCTATCATCAGGTGTTCGGTCCTGAACACTTCCAAAATGTAGACACCTGAGGAGTATCTGAAACCTGTCTCGTGACATATATTTCCCGAATAAAGGTGTTGGTATTGTCTTGTCCTTGCTCCAATAGTCATTTATTGCATGTTTGTGACAGTGCTTCATCAACAAACAGAGTGCCAAAAACACATACATTTCCGCCACTGTGGTATTTTTCCAACGCTGCAGTCGTGAAAATTCTGTGATTTCCCTCTCAATCAGGTAAGCAGCATGCAGGTTCGTTTGGTGTACAATGTATTCCATGAGTGGTTCATCATAGAATGCTGTAAAATATTCCATCTCAGCCATGTCCTCACCTTGATTAGGGAAAAGGTTTGTAATCCCTACATCTTTATCGTCAAAGTGAGGAATATTAGGAATAAAATCGTCACCATCACTCCACTCAAGTACACCAGGCGTCCTGCGAGATGCAGAGGAAAGACGGCGAGGAAGCGATGCATACCGGCGACCAGGAGCTGAATACCGTCTGCGAGAAGCACGGCGGCTACGTGCACGTGAGGTGGGTGCACGTGAACACGAGGGTCTTGGTGCCTCATGTGGTGCCATGCGGTGGCGCTTGGCTGGGCGAGATGCTGCTGACGCGACAATTTCTCGCCCAGTTACACCACTGGTACCAGCTACAGGCTCAATAAAACTTTGATCTGAGTCACTAAACCCAGAAAAGGAGTCACCTCCCTCTGACTCGTCACCCTCAAACAGAAAATATCCACAGGAACTGTGAGGTCGTGGTAGAATTGGGGTAGAAAATGGGCGAGGAGGCATGGGAGAGCGTATAGGCCTCGCCATGGCATGGCAGTCATTCTCACTTTCACTGCTGCTGCTACTATCTCCCGACAACTGTGTATAATCCTCATCGTTGTCTGAATCGTCAAACACACTTTCTTCACCTTCAGAGAATAATTCGTGGGCTATTTGCTCTGGGGTGAGGGACTGAGTGATGCGTGCTCGTGAGGCGTTTGACCGTGCGCTCGCCATGGTGACTCTCGCTAAACTGAGGCCTCCCATGCCATCGGAGCGTGAGCTGGATTTTTTTTCAAAATGACCGCTGTTTACTAGAGCCCCTGGGCAGCGTATGGGACCCCCAGCTACACCGCGGGCCATTCAAATCGTGCGCGGTAGCCATACACTTCATATGAAGTGAAGCGCAGTTGACTGGTAAAACGATTTACACTTCATATGAAGTGATGCGCACTTTAAGGGTTAAAGGTAAGATAAACTTAGGTACTGTATTGTAGTTAGAAAAAAACATTGTATTCAGTATAAAATGTATTTGTATGTTAATATTTTGGAGGGTGGGGGATTGGATTAATTTAATTCCCTTTATTTCTTATGGGAAAAATCGCTTCAACTTACGATATTTCAAGTTACGATCCGTCTCTGGGAACGGATTAGCATTGTAAGGCGAGGCCCCATTGTACATTATATAACAAAGATATCAGTACCACTGTTCATTTAACCAATAAGAAATGCCTTATACCATATATACCTGAGAGAAACAATGTATTGCATAAATTACAAATTAAAATGTTAGTGTAAACATCCATACCTGAAGTATAACTTGGAGTGGGTTCTAGGAGTTCTTTAAAGCATTGCCTGGGGCCAGGCTTATCTTACGATTACTTGGTGTAGAAGGCTGTTGCTTGGGGCCGCCTGCGGAGCCATATATATAAACTGCAGTTGTCCATTTCATTCCACATGTGAATTTCCTTTCCAGCATAACATACCATGGTGTGAATGTTAACATCCTTCTCCACTGCTTGAATATTTGATTTCATTACCAAATCTGAAACACATACAAAATCAATTATCTATTTGGGAATGACCAAAATTAAATACTTTTCCCAGCAACCACATGAAAAACATTAAAAAACTAATGCAAAATCTGTTGACTTTAAAGAAATAGGTTAAGCAAAGCATATTTCTCTTCAACATCAATCCATTAAATCCATTTGAAATAGTTCTGCAAACTAAGAACTATAATTAACAATACTGTACTAAAATATATAAACATTTTTCTACAATACATCACATAAATGGCAAAATTGCCAACAACAATATTAATCTTAGAAAAAGAAACATATCAAAATAAATAAAAAACAACATTGAATGTAATGAAACAGCATTTTCTGGGTGAATCCCAGAGGTTCCCTGAAGCTATCCAGACTGATATGTGCTATATTAGTTTGGGGACATCAGTTATGGGAGTTCTATTGCCTACCAGGGACCATGACCCAGAACTTGGCCCCCTTAGAGAAGCACAGGGAGCAATGGCCATATATGAGCACTATATTTTCAATATGATATGTCTGCCATCGACCAGGGAAGGCACCCAGAAAGATAGACAAACCAATACAGACCCTCTTCTGGTGAAAATTGCAACCTACGTCCGAGTAGAGCCAAAGAACCCCCCCCCAAAAGAAAACAAACAAGCCAATTGTCATCCAACACACGTGCCCGCTCATTAGTGCACCCCCTCCCCGAGAGGAGGGAAAGGGGAGACCCCTCACGCAAGCCAGCAGCTCATACTTCCACTTCGTAGTATGATGGAAAAAACGCGAACCAAAGGGGGGAGGGAGGGTGTCACGGGAGCCTCTAGGGCTCACCTAGAAAATGGCACTTCATTACATTCAATGCCAATTTTCTGACGAGTTCCCCATCAGCTCCCTGAAGCTGTGGGGAGCTTCAGGGAGCTCCCTGAAACCTCCCTGAAGGTTTTCTTATCTGTTTACCTACCTACAGATAAGAAAAAACCAGCGTTGAATGTAATGAAACGCCATTTTCTGGGTGAGCCCTGGAGGCTCCCTGGAGCTTATCGGGCTAATGTATGTTATATTAGACCGGGACATTAGCTAAGGAGTTCAGACCTACCAGGGACCAGCGCCAGAACCTGGCCCCTTCAGAGAGGTTTCAGGGAGCAATGGCCCTGGAAAACCCCTTTGTGGTTGGGGTTTTCCTTATCTGCCATCGACCGGGGTTAGGCACCCAGAAAGGTAGGCATAACAAAACAAACCCCACATGGTAAAAAACTAAAACAAAAAACCAAACAGAGAGGTAGAAACTCCCTACAATCACAAGGAAACAAGCAAACATCACACTTTACTGACTTTAGTTCACTTTACGCGCCGATCGTCCACGCAGCCCTCCCCACCCCGAGAGGGGGAGGGGGGAGCCCCGGACCTACCGCGCTGGCTGCCAAGCTTCAATTCAGAAGCTAAGCTTCAACCAACGCGAAAAAAACGCCGACCGGTTGGAGGGAGGGTTGCCAGGGAGCCTCTGGATTTCACCCTGAAAATGGCGTTTCAACACATTCAACGCTGGTTTTCTGTGGGGAGCCCCTACGGCTCCCTGGAGCTTCATACCCAAAGAGAAGGAAAAGAAAAAGGGCCAACCTGGGAGACAGCCGCCACAAACTCTGCAACGCAAAGCCGAGACAACAGGTCGCAATCTGCGACCCAAGGCAACAAGAATGCACAGGAGCAGACAAGCATAAAGAATGGGCGGCCAAGAACCTGTGCGACCCTCAAATCCCTGCGCCCGAATTGAGCCCTAGACGTCGCCAACACAGCAGCAAAAGCTGCAAACATCTGAACAGCACGGGTGCAAAGACAGACCGCAGGCTGGAAGAATGAAAAACTTTGCGGACGACTTGGGAGACCCGAGCCCTGAAAACAGGGAACGAGGGGAACTGGATCAGCCACAGCGCATCCCCAGACATGGTACGCAGGCAACGGCAAAAAACAAAACCGGACAACACAGGACGCACCCCCGGCCAAACCAATCAAGCATCAATAACCCAAGAACCCCTCCGGAAAGCAGCCGTCTCGACCGTCGCCAGGACGGAGAAAGGCGGCACACGTACAAATCTACCACCAGTACCAAAGAGCAGAAACCTGAACCGAAGGGGGCTACCACAAACTGAGAAGATAAGATGGCACCCTGATCAAGTACCAGGACGGCTCAGGCGACGCATGAGCAGGCAGGAGGTGAAATAAAACACGAGAAAGCGTACGAAACGTCATACTGTCGCCAAGACGAAGCTCGCAGGTGGGACACCATCAACAAAGCCACCTGAACACCACAGAGATGGTGATACCCGCGTAAAAAAACCAGATGCGAAGAACCGAGGAGAAGGCCGAACCAGTCACGTACAGGACCGATTCGACGTGCCGAAAGAGGCGGAGCCGTGGAAAACGTCCCGGGTTCGAACACCTATCAAGCAGCGTCTGAAAATAAGGCTGGGCCAGCCACCAAGGAACCATAAGGACTGCTCTCGTGGGAATGGGCTGCAACCGAGCCAGAACTTGAAGCAACAGCTGGACCGGGAGAAGAGGAACAGGTACCCCCACCTCGACCAGTCCTGCCGAAAAGCATCCACCGTGAATGCCTCGCAGGTGGGAAGGGCGCCACATAAAATGGGCAACGCCTAGACCACGCCGACTCGAAGACGTCCACGGCCAGGAGTCCATACATCCGACAGAGCCAACAAAACGAGTTGGCGACGACCGGCCAATCCGAGAAGAGAGGAATGAACCGGGACAGCTGTCCGCCAGGACGCAGGACACACCCCGGACATGAACCTTACGGTTAGCCAAACCCCTGTGGTTCTGGCAAGAACCGCCAGAGAACAGTCCGAACAGAGCTGAATGGTAGAGCACCGAGTGATTCAAACCCTCCGAAGTGCAAACCAGACAGCCACGAACTCCCGAACCGTGCTGTGAGCCCGACGGACGGACAGACTCCACCAACCTCGGCCGACCTGGTGAGTACTGGTCACAAAGCCCCAGCTGAAAGATGACCCGTCCGTGAACACATCGAGCGAAGGCTCGGGGAGGTGCCAAGGCACGGAACCCTGAAAACCCCAAAGAGGAAGCTGGTGACGCAGCACCAACACAAGATCCCTGGAGGAACGAACCCAACGAATGCAAGAGGAGGAAGGGGAGTCTCCGAAGGAACCAAACAGACGCCGAAGCCAAACCCGACTCAGCGGGCAGACCAGCATGTCGAAGTTCAGACTCCCGCACAACTGCTCAAGCAACTGCTGAGCAACCCGGAACCCCCTCATGTACAGCCATAGGCGGGACCACAGCCACAGTATCACTTCTGGAGAGAAAGACAATGAGTGGCCCAATAGCCCTAAACAAGACCCAGGTGCGAACCCGGGACAGAAACAGATGGAATGGCCTCCAGATCACTAGGAAACCAAACCCGGCAATCTGGAAAGAACCACACCCCTGGCGAGCAGACAAGCGGACTGAACTGACTGGGAGCCCACACCAGCCAGTCGTCGAGGTAGGCCAGACACCGAATCTCAGACTCACACAGGGCACTAAGATCCGGTAAAGATGCAAAACAAAATAAAATAAAATATACCAAGTGCCCATTACAAAATACGGAAGGCAACAAAAGCAGCAAGCCTGAAGCCCCACCACTAACTGTGCCATTCCCAGAAAACTGGAGAGGAACGTGCCAAGAAGTGACTTGGAGGTCCAGGGCCACCATCCAGGCACCCGGCCCCAAAAGAAGCCGTACAGGAGACAACAGTCCTCCGAGGAGGGCATAGAATCCAGGGCGCAGACTGAAGAAGTCCAGAAGAACTGCACGAAGTGCAGAGGAAGAAGCTCACCTCGCCAGCTCTGAACCCCCCAAAGGGGGAGAAGCCGTTTACCGACGCCACCAAAGGCCGGAAGACAACTAAAAGCGCCCACCAACAGCGGGACCATGCGACCATGCGAGAGTCAACAGATCAAGCTGCTCCCTCAGCGCCCCGTCAACAGAGAAGGAAACAGAACCCCTTCCAAAAGAAAAAGTACACACACATACACATTATGTATATACACATATACATATACACAAACACACAAGGTATGGTACACACACGTGCATATACACATGTGCACACACCCACAGCGTACATAAGTACATGCATACACACACACATACCTCACACATAATATCTAGAGATATTAGAAAGAACTTTTTTAGTGTCAGAGTGGTTGACAAATGGAAAGCATTAAGAAGTGATGTGGTGGAGGCTGACTCCATACACAGTTTCAAGTGTAGATATGATAGAGCCCAATAGGGTCAGGAAACTGAACACCTGTCGATTGACAGTTGAGAGGCGGGACCAAAGAGCCAGAACTCAACCCCCGCAAACACAACTAGGTGAGTACATACATTGCCCAAAAAAAAAAAAAAAAGTACCAGTCGCTGACCAGTGGGCAGAGAGCACCACGCCGGCCAGGCAAAGAAGGCACAAAACTGCATCAAAAGGCCCACCTCGACAGCAAAACCTCAAAATCCCAGCACGACCACAACATGTGCCAAGACCCAAAAAGATCAGTCTGCAAGCCAGGAAGACCCCAGAACCCCAGAAGGCAGAACCGGGTCACACGAGGAAACAAAGCCCCCTGAACCCACAAAGGGGGCCCCAAGAGGAAGGAACCTCTGGAACAAAACCAAAGAACCCAAAGGAACCCAGAATCAAATCAGGGGGAGCCCAAACCACCACAATTGCCGGCGGAGAACACCACAGAGAGGCAAAGCACAGCCCCCAGACAGAAGCCCCTGGGAAAACAGTCATAACTGACCGAAAACTGAGGGACAAGGTGTGGGAGCAAGTATACCAGCCATGGGACACTGAGTCCAAACCCAAAGGCCCAGACCCACAGACAAAATGGAAAACCCGGTGTAAAATTAACACCCAAACGTTCCTAGCGGAACAGGCAACGGGCAGAAAACACCAGAAAAGCAAAGAAATGACAACAGGAGAATAATAACCCCAGAAAAAAGATGAAAACTCACCCCAGAAGCTCGCTCGCACACCCCAGTCGCATGTAAACAAACTGCAACGCCGCCCTGGTGGCCACTCTGGGAAACCGGCAGATGAAAATAGCCGCCAGCAGGGGCTGTGCCTGACACTAAAAATACAAAAACACGCCAACAAAAGTGGGAAGCAAGCAGACTGGATAGGCGAAGTAAGTAAGTAATTATCAAAAGAAGGCACCAAACCGGGAAGGCTATGTAGCACCATCAAATGTGCAGAATAATCAGAGGGCACTAAATATCACCAAGGATGCCAATACGGGAACAAAAACGCATAAGTCGAACGATATCAAAAGTATCCGAGTCACCAAGAATTCTATTGAGGGACAGGTGACCACGAGGGGCTGTCGGAAAGCAAGACACACGCTCATCCCGGAAGTCAGGACATTCAAGGAGGACATGCACGACCATAAGAGGGACAATGCAACTAGGACAATAAGGAGCAGGGCGGCGCTCCATCAAGTGACCATGGGTTAAGCGAGTATGGCCAATACGCAACCTCGCCAGAGCCGTTTCCCAACGCCGGTTACGGTGGTAGGAGGACGGCCACAAGGAAACACAACCTTTAAGAGTACATAGTTTGTTACCAGTAACAGACGACCAAGAAGCCTGCCAACGGGTAAGGACGGAGGAATGGATAACCGGGTAAAAGTCGGAATATGGAATACCTTTACGAGAGATGGGACAAGAGTGGACAGCTTCCTTGGCGACAGCATCCGCACGCTCATTTAAAGACACACCAATATGGCTGGGAACCCAACAAAACTCAACCGATTTAAATTTACTGTGAACAAGAAACAGCCAATGCTGGATCTCGACAACTACTGGATGAACCGGATTAAAGGACCCGAGAGCCATGAGGGCACTACGAGAGTCAATAACAACTACAAAGAAAGACTGACAACGAGAAAGCAGGAGACGAAGAGCATAGAGAATAGCATAAAGCTCCGCCATAAAGATGCTAGTCTCCGGAGGTAAGCGACACATATAAGTGCGATCAGGAAAAACAACAGAGTAGCCAACAGAATCCGCAGACTTAGACCCATCGGTGAAGACAGAAACGGAGCGGGAGTGAGAAGAAAAGTGCTCGAGGAAAAGGCGTTTTAGAACCGTAGGAGGGGTAAAAGCTTTAGTGATACGGGTCAAGGATGTACAAAACCGCGGAAGAGGGACTCTCCACGGGGGCAAAGAAGGAACAACACGAGGAGAAACATCAGAAATACGAACGGAAAGAGAATCCTGTAGGCGAGATAACCGGACAGAAAGAGGGAGGTGGTGAAGAGGAACAGGAACCGCAGGAGGGGTAAAAGTTAAAGCACGATAGAGGCGAGAAGAAGGATGTTGCAAGGACCGCGCAAGATAGCGAAGACAGTAGCGATCACGGCGGTCCTGGAGAGACAGGAAGCCAGTGTCAACATACAAGCTAAGGATGGGAGTCGAACGAAAGGCACCAGAACTGAGGCGCAACCCAGTATGGTGCAAAGCATCAAGACGGCGAAGAGTAGAAGGAGAAGCAGACGAGTAAGCAGGGCAACCATAATCAAGCTTAGATAGGACGAGAGAGGAATGTAAAGCAAGGAGAGTGCGCCTATCCGCCCCCCAAGAAGTATGGGACAAGACCCGAAGGAGGGTAAGGGCCTTAGAGCACTCAACACGGAGGTAAGAGATATGGGGAGACCAAGACAAACGAGTGTCAAGGAATAACCCCAAAAGCTTCGCGGAATCTTTGTATTCAAGGGGATGACCATAAAGTGACAAAGAGGGGCGAAGAACGACCCGTTTCCGCGTAAAAGTCATGGCACAAGTCTTAGAAGTAGAGAACTTGAAGCCATGATCGGTGGCCCCTGGATAGGCGAAAAACGCTGCCCAACAGCAGAAAACCCAGGCAGGGGCAAACCGCCCCAGAACTGCTAGCAGGCATCCCCCACAGCCCCAGGAACCAACAACAGAGGCCCCGGGGCAGAGCCATCCTCCAAGCCCTCCGCCCTTAAAGAAAAGCAAGAGTCCATGGGAAAGGCAGCAAGAAAGGGCCGCTGGTAAGACCCAGAAGCCTTGGCAGGAGGAACCGGCTCGAAAAACTTCCGTCCCCCAACCCGAACGGGGCAGCCCCCGAAAACCGCCCGAGTCTCGGCCCCAACTAAACCCTGCCCTGACCCCGAAACCCACAGACAGTCCGGAGCCGGGAACAGGGAGGGAAAGGGGCAAACAGCACCTAACCAAACGGGGCGGCCTCGAGCATCCGAGTGGGAAACCATCCTAGCATGTTGCAGCAACCTAACCTAGCTTGCAACACGGATGCCGCCTGTACTCTGAACAGTAATAACATCAGGAGAGTACTGGAAAACAAGCAGAGAATCTCTCGCAAGACTCCGGGTCAAGGTGTCAGTGACCCAACAGGCAGCATGACGGAGGTAAAAGTGGCGACTGTCACCCGGAGACAAGGGCACAGCAACCAACGATCCCGTACAAGATGGATTGGAACCCGGAAGACACATTCAATGGTCCCCCGAGCCCAGACAGGGGTTTCCAGGGCCCGTAGGGGTAACAACTACGGGAAGCCCGGGCAAGGTGTTGCTAACCGGTTAAGAAACCCAAACATAACAAGAGGGTAGAGGATAGCACTGAAAACCCCTGCGATGTGTATAATCACTGGGGCCTAGCAGAGGGCCGCCAAACACTACCAGTGGAACTATAGCCACACTAGGCAGACCCCCACCAGGCATGAAAACAAAAACAAAAGAAAACCCCCGCAAAAGTACACCGTCTCCAGAGGCAACAGGAACCGACCGCCGCTTAGGTGGCAGGCTGTGCAACACCTTGACGCCCTAACCAGCACAATACCAATCCCTACCCAGGGCCAAACAAGGGCCCCAAGCCCCAGCTGGCCCCAAGGGCGAGGCAAATGCCGAGCAGCAAGAACCTCTACGGGAACGGTTCCCGAACGCCCCAGGGAAGATAACCCTGTTACGCAAGGGCAGTACTCACAGGGAGCTTAGGAAAGTCAGCCACTAAGCGCATGCAGCCCTGGCACTGATGAGCAACTCCTGGCCACTGCACAACACAACACACGGCAGTGAACGCTACACAAGGCAAACACCGCCTAGGAAACTGAGGCCAGAGAAGCGTCTATCCCGGTTGACATTAGCTTACGAACTGAAGCTTGGCAGCCGGCGCGGTAGGTCCGGGGCTCCCCCCTCCCCCTCTTGAGGCATGGAGTGCTGCGCGGACGATCGGCGCGGCAGTAAAGTGTGATGTTTGCTCGTTTCCTTGTGATTGTAGGGAGTTTCTACCACTGTTCGTTTTTTTTGTTTTAGTTTTTTACCATGTGGGGTTCGTTTTGTTATGCCTACCTTTCTGGGTGCCTAACCCCGGTTGATGGCAGATAAGGAAAACCCCAACCACAAAGGCGTTTTCCAGGGCCATTGCTCCCTGAAACCTCTCTGAAGGGGCCAGGTTCTGGTGCTGGTCCTGATAGGTCTGAACTCCTCAGCTAATGTCCCGGTCTAATATAACATACATTAGCCCGATAATCTCCAGAAAGCCGTAGGGGCCCCCCACAGAAAAACCAGCGTTGAATGTAATGAAACGCCATTTTCTGGGTGAGTCCCGGAGGCTCCCCGGAGCTATCCAGGCTGAATGGATATGTATACTTTCTGGCATCAGTCAAAGTGCTAGGAGTTCTTGCCTACCAGGTACCACGAGCCAGAACCTGGCCCCCCTCAGAGAGGCACGAGGAGCAATGGCCTATAGAAACCCCCTTGTGGTTGGGAGCATTCCATGTCTGCGATCAACCGGGATAGGCACCCAGAAAGGTAGGCGCCCCAAAACAAACCCCTATTCTGGTAAAAATATTGCTACCGAAAGCCGAACGAGTGGACAGAACTCCCCAAACAAAATTATCTAACTAGCATGACGTCATTACGTCGCTGCGTCACCATCTGCGCAACCCCCTCCCCTCCCCGGGAGGGGGAAGGAGGAGCTCCAGACCCTCCACACTGGCGATCCAACTGGCAGTTCTTAGGCTGGATGTCAAAATACCTGAAACACGCCGCCGACCGGAGGGAGGGATGCCGGGGAGCCTCCGGGACTCGCCCAGAAAATGGCGTTTCATTACATTCAACGCTGGTTTTCTGGGGGGAGTCCCATCGGCTCCCCGGAGCTACCTCACCACAGATAAGGAAAACAGGGAAGGAGGCAGATGCCACGCGCCTTAACCTAAAAACCATGACCACAGACAAAACAAAGACCAAAACGAGAAGAAAATAGACCACCCAGACCAACTACCAGGACGGCACCAACACTCAAGAGCAGGCCAGAGGGGAACAACGCCCAGGACAGCAAGTGGTATGGAGCAGAAGGAACCGCAACACCGAACGCAAGCAAGAGCGGCTCCGCCAGCACCACCCAATATGAGGTGACAGGACACGAGCCCAGACAACGGACCCGGAACAACCCCGAAGGGAAAACAAGCCAACCCTATCAAAGATTGCAGGACCCGTCGCAGTGATAGGAAAACCGGAAGGACCGCCAGGAAAACCACACACCTCCCCCGAGACGAAACACGCAGGTGGGAGACCAATAAGGAACCCACCAGTGCTGACACAAATGATGAGAAACTAGCACCACAAATGAAAGCGCAAAATGCGAATCGAAAAACTGCGACCCCGCAACCCAAAGGAGTAAGATAACCAGCTCCAGCAGGGAAGAAAGACGCATGCGGCCCAGAGGCATCCAAGAGGAGAACTACCCAGGACGTGAACCACAGGAAAGCAAACACACCCGGTCCGGAAAAGGAACAAAGAAAAACTGGAGCCAGGACCGGAACCCAGCAAACCCGGTTCCAAGAAAAGGAACCAGAAAGGCAGGAGTGGCAGACCAAAAGTCCACAACTCCCCACAGACAGTGCAACACCGAAGCCTGCAGGAAGTCACACAGAAAATCGCAGGAACTCGGTACCAAAACGGAACACTGGAGAATTCCAAAAGCAGGGAACTTAACATGGACAGAGGCCCACCTGAGCCCCAAACAACAGGATAGGCCAGAAGCACTGACCCCAGATACACAAATAGGTGGAGTATGTGAGGAAGAAAAACGGAAATAGACAAGGAAAACCCCGAATACGGCCCAAGAAACGGCCGGGAAGTAAGGCACACGACCAACCACAAAATGTGTAGAGGAGGGCGTACATACCCGATGGACCTCATGGACAGCAGGGTGCAGTCAGGCACCGAAGTTAGGCAAGAAATGAGTGTCCCGAGAGGGAAAAGACCCAGGTGTCGACAACGAAACCAAAAGCGCCGAATTGCGGGTCAGAGCCCCACAGGACAACAAAGAACAAAAGACAGGGACAAAATTCACTGAAGACCCATGCAAAGTGACCAAACAACACACCACACCAAACACCCCTCTTAGGAGCCATCGACTCAATCCCGCCAAGCTCGGAAGAGTAAACAAGGATGGAGCAGTGAACAAGGGTGGTGGAGTGAGCAGATTATCCCAATAAGATATTCGCTCCAAATGCATTAGCCTAATGAATGAAGCAAAGCTTTACGGAGGACCAATTACGGAACTCAAACCGTTCCAAACTTCCAGGTAATATGCCTGCCAACCTTTGGAGAACGGCGAGGTATCGCCCGAGCATAGAAGCAGCAGAGTAGTGAATAATAACTAGTCGACCTGCAAGTGTGGTCTAGAACAGACACTTGCGAGAAACCGTACCGACTCCCAGTGCGCTGAACTCGCACCATTGCCCGCCAAAATAACACCCACATACCACCGTATACGCAACAAAACATATGTAGCCTCTGTGTGGTTGTGTTTATTGTCACCAATCTTCACGAAACAATAGAACTGGGACAGAGGCACACGCTACCCTTGCAGCACATTTTGTACACAAAACAATGGGCATAAAAGGGAGAAGTGTAGAATCAGGAAAGACCTGAGGAATGACCGGTACGGTAACAGGTTTGGTGATTCGCGGGACCAAGTACTGCGTAACGTTGGGGTGGGGCCCCACGATTTGTGCAAACGTGGGATGGACATGTATATGATCGGGAATGGGTGGGAAGAAATAGGAGCTGTCTTGTACGGGCCAATAGGCCCTCTGCAGTTCCTCTGGTCTTATGTCCGTATGGTCGTATGCTCAAGGGGGGACACAGGAGAAAGCCGAGTACCCAAAGGAGCCACAGACACGAAAAAGAACCTGATCAATGTCAGAGGGGAAAGGAAGCGGAAAGCACTAAGAAGCTATGTGGTGGAGGCAGACTCCACCCACAGGAGCAACCATAGAGAAGACAGAGCCCAGGAGGCTCAGGAAATTGCACAATAGTCAACTGACAGGAGAGGCGGGGCCCAAGAGCCAGAGCTCAAACCCCGCAAGCACAACTA
This sequence comes from Procambarus clarkii, assembly GCF_040958095.1. Classification (NCBI taxonomy): domain Eukaryota; kingdom Metazoa; phylum Arthropoda; class Malacostraca; order Decapoda; family Cambaridae; genus Procambarus; species Procambarus clarkii. Next base: position 11,155,909 of record NC_091211.1, read on the forward strand.
GGCAAGCACCCCACCAAAAAGTGAGAACCAGCCCATGGCTGACAGAAGCGCCAGGCATGACAACCTCACCTGCATAGCAGACACACGACTGCCACAACACAGGCAAGCCAAGTAACATACCAGGAGAGCACTAATGGTGTGCCCGAAAGCCAAGCATACTCGAGGCAGTAGACATGGTATGTACCGTTACCTGAATAAACTTCGGAAGTCGAAGGAGAAATACGTCGAGAGGCGCGCGCCCTGCAGAAGACAGAGCAGGACAGAGGGGGAGGAAGCGGCGCCACGCCGAGCCATCCCACACCCGGAAGCAGAGGAAGAACGAAGTGACACCCCCAGATATAAATCCAGAACACCCTCAGCATCCAGAGGGCTATGACCGGAGGGAGAAAACAAGAAAGAAGCCGTAAAAAAACCCACAAGAAACGACGCGAACACACGAGCATACCACCCATAAACAAAACGCACACCGCGGCCCCAGCACACGAGGTACGAACGCACCACCCGTCCACCGGGAGGTGTGGCTCGTACACCAGGCGGATACACATATTGTACACACAACATACAGACACAACGTAAACACACATCGTACAAACACCAGAAAGGCGTGCGTAATGAAGACGAAGAACGCCGAAAAATGGAAGTAGAGACGACGCGAAAACAAAACAAGGCGAACACGAAGCAAAAGAAAACAGATGACGGAAGGTAACCAACGAGGCCGACAAAAGACCAGCGGGAAACCTCATCGAAAATCAACAGACGTTCCAAAAATATTGGAAGGTACGAAGAACCAACGATAACCACGACAAGCACCCCTGAGCAAAGGACACGCAGGGACAACGATATGAAGTGGTTTAGGTATAGTATGTACTAGGCAATATAAAATCCATCAACGCATGTTTCACACCTTGTATCAATGTACTTTACCTGAATAAACATTCGATTTTTTTTTTCATAACAGTATTGCAATGTAAGAGCGAAAAGGGTAAGGAAAAGGGGGCGAAACACACCCCGAGGAACGACGGGACCGACGAACCCGAAAGAACACAGAACCGAACCCAGGGATGGGTACACCCAAAAACAACAGGAACACAGAGAGGGAAGGAACAACCCCATTCTGAGGAACTGCCAGCCCCTCACCAAAGGTACAAGGGCCCAGGAGGGACAAACAGGGCCAAGGCCCTACCGGCAACCCTTCCTTAACCCCGGGAACCTCGACGGCATGACCCGGGGCCGAGCCGAACCCCTAAAACCCCAGCTTGACAAGGAAAAGCCGGGGCAGCCGTGCAAACACTAAGGAAGGGAGCCCACTGGTCAGACCCATACGGCACGACTGGAGGAACCGACTCGAATGCCTCCGCTGCCACCCCGGAAGAGGAAACCTCTGAGACTGCCCAAGTCTCAACCCAACCAGACCCCGCCCCAACCCCGAAACCCTCCTATGGTTCGGAGCAGGAAGCAAGGGAGGAAGTGTGTAGAACAGAAGGGGAAGGACAAGGAGCGGAAGGAGCCAGAGCCGAAGCGACCCCCACCCCCAAGTCCGGACCCCAACCACCAAAACGGGGCAGCCTCGGGGCATCCGGGGCCGCAAACAACCAAGAGCATCACAGCAAGCTACAACCAGCAAGCAACGCTGCAGCCGCCTGCACCCGATGATCATGACCAGTGGCCTGGGTGAAAGGGAGCATGTACCAACAACACTCGTACGACTCCGGGTCACAAGAACAATGACCTAACAGGCAGCATGGCGGAGGCACAACCGGTGAGTGTCACCCTGAGACAAGGGGACAGATCAACCATCAAACTCGCAGGATGCGAGAAGGACTCCAGGGACACACTTATAGGACCACGGAGCCCCCGTGGGGTTTTCCAGGGCCCTTAGCCGTTGGTACACACTAAGGGAAGCCCAGGTAGGGTACCGCGAACCGGCGCCCAATACTACCAATCAAACTGCTAAAGCTAAACCCCCGGGATGTGTCCACTCACGGGGGCCAAGCGGGGAGTACCACCAACAGAAGATATCTAAAGAAATCACCTAGAACAGGAATGGGGGACCATAAAGGCAGACCCCCCCCACCAGGAAAAAAAAAAAAGAACCCTGCAAGAGGACAACATACCCAGGCGGAACAGAGCCGGCCGCTGTTATGGTGAAAACTAGCTGTGCAGTACCCCGCGCCCCTACCAGTGACGAAAACTACCACCTACCCAGAGACAACCAGGGCAACAAGCCCCCAGCCAACTCCAAGGGCGGCTCAGTACCAAGCAGTAAAGGACACAGCGGAGGTAGAACCCAAGGTGACTTGTGGAAGGTGGATCCAAGGGCAGTACTTACAGGGCACCTAGGGAAGATAGCCCTAGGTGCATGAAGCCCGAGTACCGTGGAATCTTACTCCTGGCTCACAACCCACTGGTAGAGACAGTCCACACCACAAGGCACAGAAGCTGAAACAAAAACCGAAGCCAGAGGCACTCGACCAGCCAGTAATTCCATCAGCCAAGAACTGCCAGTTGGATCGCCGGCGTGGAGGGTCTGGGGCTCCCCCTTCCCCCTCCCGGGGAGGGGGGGGGGGAGTTGCGCAGACGGTGGTGCAGCGACGTGATGACATCATGCTAGTTAGAGAATTTTGTTTGGGGAGTTCTGTCCACTCGTTCGGCTTTCGGTACCAATATTTTTACCAGAATAGGAGTTTGTTTTGGGGCGCCTACCTTTCTGGGTGCCTATCCCGGTCGATGGCAGACATAGAATGCTCCCAACCACAAGGGGGTTTTTATAGGCCATTGCTCTTCGTGCCTCTCTGAGGGGGCTGGGTTCTGGCTCGTGGTCCCCGGTAGGCAAGAACTCCTAGCACTTTGACTGATGCCAGAAAGTTATACATATCCATTCAGCCTGGATAGCTCCGGGGAGCTGACGGGGCTCCCCCCAGAAAGAAGGACTAACCCGGGAGGTGGCAGCACTGCAAGTCCCAAGATGAAGACAAGACTCCAGGCTGCGACAGACGGCCCAAGGCATATAAAGCCGGAGGGGCCCAGGAACCCTGACAAGATACCTGGCAGCCAGGACTCTGTTCGATTTCCAAGACCCCTGTGCCCGAATGTCAACCCAAGACATAGTCCCAAACCTGCAGCGAGAGCAGCAGACTATCGCACATCACGGGCACGTGGGAAGACCGCAGGCTGGCCAGACTTGAAAACCATGTTGTGGGGTTTTCTACTTTGCTTTCCCAACTGCAATGTGTATGTCACCTATGTAAATGTGGCAGATGTTTCGTGAAGCTGTCGTAACCCAGCAGAGAAAAAATACCAGAGCAAGCGTACAGGGCCTGGGGACAAGGTCCAGTAAGAGTCCTTGATGGTCTCATCTCAGACTAGCCTCACCTGGTCTTGATCCTCATTGGTCGTTGGAATCTCCTCAATGATTGTAACACTTTAAGGGACTCCAAAGGTCCTCATCACATTTATAAATTACTGAATAATAGACAACTCTGTGTTGAAGATACCAGGGGCTGAAGGCTTAAATAATAGTTGGCAGTATTCTGAAGTGATTCAACAGAAACACTGCATAATTCTTAACAGTAGTTTACTTACAAACTTAACTACTAATACAATAGGTGCTTGATTTACTTTAGATTGGCGTCAGAAAGGCTATGGTCGCATTAGCGAGTCTCTTGACGTCTGACTAATCGATTCTGATCCACTCGTGGAAAAACACCTAACTTAACACAATTGACAGCCAATCATTAACACGGCAAACCTAACTGCCAGTGTGCAAAGGGTCACAGGAGTTCCAATTCCAACAGGATACTCGGGTAATGATGATGCACAATAAATCAACAATTGCACTGTCAATAGGGACAGGCAATAATCATGCACAATAATTATTGCACACGATAACTAAATGTGTAGTGTATGTGAAACTCACATTCACAGACGTGTGTAATGTTGTGGTACCACACAGATAAACATGCATACACCGTCAGGTGTCTAGGTTTCCACCTATACCTGTGTCAGGTATTGAGAAGGTGAGAACGGTGGTTGATCCCTCAGATCAACTCACAGGCAGACACAATAATAAAACACAAGATCTTGTACTTACAGGTAGGCTACCTCTCTTATTCACTCACTCAAGCACATTCAAGCAGATCTCATAGGTGGCCTGGCAGCTGGTTTTGCTCGTTACGTGAGACCACTGATGACAGGCTTTCTCAATACACTGTACTTGGACATGACAGGGTACTTGCAGGAGGGTGTTCTGTATGCCTGACACACACACACACCCTTGATGCCATTGGCAGTGAGTAAGGTGGTGACGGGCAGTGACGTCATGCATCACAGTGAGGCAAGGCGAGTGGCTGCAGTGGCTACGATTATATTGTACCATGCAGGTACACTGTCACACACAGATTACTTAGGCGGCGGCACTTAGTTCACTCTAGACCACTGAGTAACAGACGATTTCGATCTCACAGATGTTACCGATCTGGTGATTCACAGACTTGTGTCACTCTAGAAGGCTTCTAAACAATATAGTCACAATCGCGATTCCGGGCAAGCATTGGAATATCGAGAAGAACGCCGAGTTTAACTTGACGGTGAGGAATGGATGGTGTGTTCTGCCTAGTGGCCGATAGACAGAAGGACACGTCAACCACGTATGGAGTTCCTTGTGAGAATGATCTTGCAAAGGATTGCAAGCTTCCTCGGGGCACAAACACCAGCAGGTTTAGAAGCGGCCAATGGCATTGCAACAAAAGTGCCAGAACCAATAATACTGATCGTTACATGATCAATAGAAGAGTGATGTCATGACCACGTCACGACTATGTCACTGTTGTTTTCAATGCGCCAGTTGAGATTGACCCCAGAGGTAAAATCTTATCTGTCGCCTCGCTGGCATCCCCTCTCTACCACGCCTTGCACCTTCACTGTGTACTCCCTGACTATGGCATGTATGCTTAATCCCCTTTTATCTACTTTCTGCCTGTACATACGGCAACCTCCGTTTGCTATAAGTATTCCTGGTTATGTGGGCCTCCTAATGGCACCCAACATGACAGTTTCCATCCAGGGTTAACAGAGATAGGGTTTGTGCACGAGATCGGTGCAATGTGCACTGCAATGAACCATTCAAGTCAGTTGTGGGAGATATTTTGAGAGACCATACTCTCACACCTGTGGACAACCTGAGAGACCCGAGCCTGGAACTAGGGAAACCTGAGCAACCCATATCATGTTCACTGTTACTGAATCATACATGCAGGTAGAGATGTAAAGCCGCCACCAGACACAAAACATGATGTACCCCTGGCTTAACCAACCAAGCATCAACAACCCACAGACCCCTCCGGAAGCCCGCTGTCTCATTCTTCGCCAGAAAAGAAGGAGAGGGCTGCAAACGAACAAAACAACCTCCAGGACCAAAGAAACAAAACCCTCTGCGCTGGAAAAGAGCATGAAGCTCCCCAACCCGACCGACAGAGGCTAAAGCCACCAAAAACGCTTTCAGAAAACCATTATGGACCGAAAGGGCCACTACAAACCGAGGAGAGGAGAGAAACAAGAGCACCCGGTCCAAAGACCAAGGAGGCACAGGCATCGCATGAGCAGGCCAAAGATAAAAAACACATGAGAGCTTACAGAATGGAACAGAAGTGACATCCACCCTGAATACAAGCTGGAGCGGCTCCGCCAACGCTGCATGAGAGGAAGCGACAGTATTTCGGCTTTAGATGCTGGTCCTGAAAAAAAGAGCTCAGCTCTGGTAACCCGAAAATCTGATTAAGAGATTATATCTGAAGCGATTTGTACAAGAATGTAACAACTCTTGTATATATCTCAAGAGTGAATATCAGTGAAAGTATGGCTGTTTCATCATTGCTCCTTATTCTTGTGGGTTCCTTGGCTTAGAAACTTTCTAACTCCTGCTAACAGGGCATATGCTGAATCTCTGGACACTTAGTTAATTTTTAATATATGTTAGATCTGAATGTACCGCAGCCATTCTAGTTACTTACCAAAAGAAAGTTTCCTCTTTTGATCATACCAAAACGTGGCACAAAAAAAAAATTTAATCTCCCGAAAGTACCCATAACTTTAAGTGTCTGAGGACCAGCAACATTACTATTTTAATAACCTGAGTCCCAAATTCCCTTAGTAACTATAAATTATTAATTATTACCATTTGGGAGATACACTGAAGACTTCTTAGAGGATAAAATAAACAGCAATACTTGAAGCGATTTGTGTATTAAGAGAACAACCCCTAGCTACATTCAGTGATCAGTGAGTGTGTATGGTTTCCAATAATCAGAAACAAGATGTCACTTAAGATTAAAGGTCCCCCCCCTTAGAACAATTACTGATTCTTTCCAGGATGCAACCCACAACAGGTGCAAACTTCAGGATGCCAATTTATTGCAAGGTGAACACAGCTATTAGGTAAAAGGAAACATTACCAAAGTAATTCCCTACTACTGCAGGAACTAAACCTTGTGACCATTCGGCTGTAAAGAGAATTATCAAATAACTTATATATAAAAATTAATGGGCCATAACTAAAGACCAAGCACAGTATTTAACTTTATTCTACCTTTAATATTACCTAATAATAAATAATAAAAAAAGCATTATTTACTTCCATCAAAAAACAGAAAATTAAATTACCAATAACATTAAAAATTGCTACTTCAATATCTGGTCACAATAGGCCTATTGATCATACATATAGGCAATATTTAAACATAGACTTGAACATTAAAATTAAATTAATTTCCATTAATAAGTTAGCACCCATATGTACACAGTAATAGATTATAAATAATGAGATCAATTTTAGAAGAAAATTAGGCTTTGTCTTGGATAACCACAATGAATGAATTTCTCCGAGGATAATATAAATTCTGGTCAGAATAATAAGTCTGAAATAAAGAAATACAGTACTTGAACTCAGGCATACACAACTCCCATATTCAGATTAAAATTGGGAGATTCAATATTACAGTGGCCACTCCATTTATGAATTTATTCTGTTCCCAGAGACAGGTCGTAACTCGAAAATTCGTAACTTTTAACAAAATTCCCATAATAAGTAATGTAAAATTAATTAATCCTTTCCACACTCCCCAAAATATTAACTTCAAAATACATTTCATACATAATACACACATATTTTATACTATAGTATGTACAGATCATAGCTTACCTTTATTGATGACATATGGAAGACGGTGAGGAGGGGAGGAGGAGAGGTGTTAGTGTTTGGAAGGGAAGTCCCCTTCCATTATAACATCAGGCAGTGATGACTTCTCTGGGGTACTCTCTCTCCTGTTTTGCAGGCATACAACTAGGAGGAGAGTTGTTAGTGTTTGGAAGGGAAGTCCCCTTCCATTATAACATCAGGCAGTGATGACTTCTCTGGGGTATTCTCTCTCCTATGTTTTGCAGGCATACAACTAGGACCTGGTTGCTTGTCTTAGCAAGAATCTCATTGAAGACACTTGTTTTCACCTACATTTTAATACTTGTCTGTAGTGAGACATCACATTGTCATTAAAAAGGTCAGTGCAACAGCCTGCTACAGCTTTATCTGGGTGAGTTTTTCTCAACAAAACTTTGCAGTTTTCCCATACTTCACACATTTTCTTAATGAGGAAGGGACTGCCTCTACTCACAGCTACTTTCTTAAGTTGAACCTTACCAATGACTTTCTTGGGACCCATGGCATGATATATAATAATTACTTTTTTGTTAAAAACAAAGCAGAAAACAATGAAATCCCTTACAAAGAACTAAACCGCGATCATCAATAAGTGGGCGGTCTGGTAAACTGAAGCGGGATCTAATAAATAAATAAATAAAAATATGTTAGTCAGGCTAATATAACTGATGAGGTCTTGTTCATATAAATGTCTTAGCTGGGCAAATATTGCCTAAATGTTGAAGTTTGGCAAAAATAAAAGCTCGTCAGATTAATATAACTGGAATGATATAACAGTTCTATAACGAATAAAGATAACACTTTACTTTAACCATTGCATTGCACAAAGCGCCTTTAGGCACTCTGAGTGTTGTGTTTTTTTTTTTAATTAGGCTATATGTAATTTTTTAAAATGTTTTCATTACCCTTTGTGTTTTGAACAACCCGTTCTCGCACTTTCTTACAGTCAATATTGACTTATTAAATACGTGCATATGTGACATACTAATTTATTGTGAATATTTTAGTTTACCTTGAAAAGCTTCATAGAAAACACCGACCTTACCTAACCTTCTTAGTATGTTAAGATAAGCATCTTATTGCTTCATAATTACAATTATTACTTAACCTATACCTATAATAGGTTAAGTAATAATTGTAATTACGAAGCAATAAGATGCTTATCTTAACATACTAAGAAGGTTAGGTAAGGTCGGTGTTTTCTATGAAGCTTTTCAAGGTAAACTAGTATGTTTAGTATGTCACATATGCACGTATTTAATAAGTCAATATTGACTATACGAAAGTGCGAGAATGGATTGGTTTTGAAATGGAAATACAGTAGTTGAGTTTGGAAACATATTGACATTAACTTTACCTGAACATTTAAAAAAACAATGAAAATATGTCCTTGACAATTGCACTAAATAGTTTTTGCTGAGATCAGGTGCGCAGTGCAGTGGTTGAAAATTCTAATCAATAGGAGTAAAAAATTAAAGGTATAAATTATTATATGAAAAATTTTCAACAGAGTAAGCATACTGATGAATTTCTAATTCATGAATGATAAGCACTTTTTGTTATAGATGTTATTAAAATGTATTCATTTTGTACACATTTCAAACAGTTTTTTACTCTTTGCTTAAATATTTAATAAAAATGCTTGTTAAAAAAATTGTCCTTTACCTATGGCTCCCAAAAGTTATGCTGGGTGTTACAGTTTATATCTACAGTATTTATTAATGGGTCCTAAATGTAATGCATTAAACAAATTTAAATCATAGTCTAAACTTTGTTTTATCTTGGAAAAAATGCAGAAGTATTTATTCACTTCTGAACAATTTTGACTATTTTTACCATTACATATTTGTCATGTAAAACTATGAAAACAAACAAAAATACCTTTGCAAGACATTATACTTATGTGGTGATGGCATTTTTACTTTAAGATGTAGCTGACAGTTTTCAAATAGTATACTGAATTAGTGACAAGTTAGAGGTTCTGATTTGCATCCATACTGTGCTAAAATGAATGGCACTCAAGGTTTATTCAACATAAACATTTGGAGATAAAATAAAGACTATTTCTGATAAGAGAGTACACAAGCCCTAATGAGGTTTATAACCTGGATGAGTTAATATATGAAGTATTATACTATTGCGTTGCTTAAATTTTTTCCCACACTCAGAACATTCAAAAGGCTTGTAATCAGAATGCAAAACTTGGTGCCTCTTCATATTTCCAAGCTCATTGAATCTTTTCCCACACTCTGGACACATGTGAGGCTTAATGCCTGAATGCACATTCCTGTGCTTCTTCATATTACTAAGACGAGTGAACTTTTTTCCACACTCTGGACACTCGTGCAGTTTAGCACCTTTATGCCTCTTCATGTGCTTTGTCATAGATATAAGTTGAATGAATCGTTTCCCACACAGTGGACACTCATGACGTTTATCACCAATATGCACCAACATGTGAGTCTTCATACATTCAAGACGACCAAAGTTTTTCCCACACTCTGGACACTCGTATAGTTTAATGCCTACATGCAACATCATATGCCTGCTTATAGACTGAAGATGACTAAATCTTTTCCCACACTCTGGACACTCATGAGGTTTATCAACCACATGCACTCTTGTGTGAGCCTTCATGTTTTTAAGTTGGCTGAATCTTTTCCCACATTCTGGACATGCATGAGGTTTATCACCTGTATGTGCCAACATGTGAGATTTAATACTTTCAGGACGACTAAAGCTTTTCCCACACTCTGGACACTTGTGTGGTTTAATGCCCAAATGCAGCATCATATGCCTCGTTAGAGATCCACGGTGACTGAATCTTTTCCTACAGTCTGGACACTCAGGAGGTTTATCGCCTGTATGCACCAACACATGAGTCTTTAGAGTCGCAAGATGACAGAAGATTTTCCCACACTCTGGACATTCATGAGGTTGTTCACTCGCATGCGCCATGTGAATCTTCAGAGATCCCGAACGGCTGAAGGTTTTCTCGCACACTGGACATTGGTGAGGATTCATCTTTATGATTCGTAGTTTCCATGAATGTCCTTTACTCCTGATGACTACAGTTATTGATTTGTGACGTGAGTGCTTCCTGGTGTCACTACACTTCCGCTGGACAGGGAAATTAAGGTTTAGTGTTGTAAGGCATGCGTGATGCTGGAAATTTTTGTGATTGTTATTGGAACATCGGTCACTTAAGTTCCTGTATTCATTTTACGTTTTCTTTATATGAAAGTTTGGGTAGACTATAATATAATTTCATATTTAGGGGGGGGGGTTTACCACCTTTGATGCAATTATAGGGACCCACAACCTCAAAGAAAGGAACACAGAGCATTCAGAGAAAAGCTTGCCATTTAACTCTGAATACGTATGAATGTTCGCTTCTCCTACTACCCCCTTTTTGTGGTGTACACTTAAATATGCAAGGTTGTACAGTTACATATCTGATTTTATAAAAAAAAAAATTAACATTAAGAGGACACAAGAAAAAGTTCGCTTCCTAGAGGCTGTAGATTTCCTCGAACTCCTCCGACGCCGGGCAGGAACCGAGGACGCAGCGGGCATTCCCCCTCTGGATCACGACACAGAGGCACTGCAAGAGAAAACTTGCCGCTCTAGGGTCTCTTGTAGTGTCAATGAGCTTGGAACCAAGATCGTTAAGAAACTGTAGCGAGTAGATTATCCCAATAATATACTCGCTCCAAACGCATTAGCCTAATGAGAGAAGCAAAGCTCTTCTTGATACTAATTATGGAACTCAAACCTTTCCCAACTTCCACATACTATTCCTGTCAACCTTTGGAGAACGGTGAGGTGTTGCCCGAGCATAAAAGCAGCAGAGTGGCGAATAATAACTACAACCAGAGAATAGCTGAAGGTTCGCCATCTGCAACATGGTATCTTCAGGCAACCAAATTAGAAAGGTTAAATATCCCAAAAGGAATCCACAGGGAAATAGCAGTTAGGCTATATAGACTACGTCTGGGTTACAGATGCAACTGGGAGATTGGTGAACCCCGACAGAGAGAGTGCATCTTCTGCCAAACTGTCACAGAAAAGCCATTACTTCACTATCTTCTGGAATGTGAAGCAACCAATGACCTTAGAAGAGCTTTAAGAGTTCCTGAATCATGCAGTGGCCACCCTGAAGCCATCAACACAGCCACTCTCCTGGTCAACAAAGGTGTCCAGCAGCTGGACACCCTCATAAAGACTGTGAAGCAGTATCCTCCCCCACGATAACAGCTTGATGGTTAAATGCAAACTCAGAATACTGGGGGAAAAAAAAAAAAAAAAAGAAAAAAAATTAATAATTACGGGAGACATCTCCCGTCACGCAGGGTGCAGTTGCACCTCCACAAATCTCCAGTATCAGCTCTTGATACTGGTAATGGCTCAAAAGGGCCACCACTTACGGGCTATTCATGCCCGTGCCACCTTTTGGGTGTCTTAATCTTTATCAATCAATCAATCGAATAATAACTCACCATTTGGTCACCACTTGGTCCGGGAGACATCTCCCGTCACGCAGGGTGCAGTTGCGCCTCCACAGATCTCCAGTATCATCTTTTGATACTGGTAATGGCTCGAAAGGGCCACCACTTACGGGCTATTCATGCCCGTGCCACCTCTTGGGTGGCTTAATCTTCATCAATCAATCGAATAATAACTCGTCTCACGGGAGACATCTCCCGTCACGCAGGGTGCAGTCGCGCCTCCACAGATCTCCAGTATCTTCTATTGATACTGGTGATGGCTCAAAAGGGCCACCACTTACGAGCTATTCATGCCCGTGCTACCTTTTGGGTGGCTTCATCTTCATCTTAACACATTCACAAAGGAGACATCTCCCGTCATGCAGGGTGCATTCGCACCTCCACTGATCTCCAGTATCAGCTTTTGATACTGGTAATGGCTCAAAAGGGCCACCACTTACGGGCTATTCATGCCCGTGCCACCTCTTGGGTGGCTTAATCTTTATCAATCGAAAAATAACTCAGCAGGGGCACCGCTCCAGTGCCAGGTAAGTCCGCTACGGGCTCACCATAGCCCGTGCTACTTGCCCCGCTCCTTGTGCCAGGTAAGTTACGGGCTCACCATAGCCCGTGCTACTTGGAACTTGTTCCGAGTAGCTGAATCTATAACAACAACAACAACAATAATAACTTGTCTACTCTCAGTTGTGGTCTAGAACAGACACTTGCGAGATACACTGACGCTCATCCCTGTCCTGGAGCACTTGTTGCTCAATAACCGTCGATTCTTTCTCTGGTTCCACACATGAACGAAGGAAGACCTCACAGAGTACTGGCAGACTTCAGGTGACGCGTAAAATCCACGGGAGCGGGAAACAACTGTCAAACTGACAGGACCAATCTTCGCACGTCCAACCTCCTTGACGTATCGTGTCAGACTGATGGCGCCAACGCGGCGCGCTCTGACCGGACCCCCTTTCCTTCGTGACGTCACATTCGCCACGGGAGGTTTTCATTGGCTCCCTGTGCCACATTGCTGTCGGTGACCAATCCGGTGTCACTGACGTCACACAGTTTTGGCGGGGAAACAGGAGAGCCAGCGCCATCTTGGCTTCCTAAAGGGCCTAAACCACAGGCCAGAATACTATTGTTTTATAAATTTCTCGGCACTCCGAGAACAATCCACTCTCCCACATATACCAAATTGATGCCTGCGACGTAGAGAACGCTTGGGTAAAGTGGACATGACTCTTACTGCAGGCGTGGGAGAAATATAAGGGGGGGAACACCGTCACACTGCATATCCTATCTTCACCAGTATCTTAGCATCATCCACAAACATGTTCAAATAATTCTGTATTCCTTCTGGTAGACCGTTTATGTTGATGATGAACATTACTGATGCAAGAACTGAGCCCTGTGGTACTCCGCTAGTAACACTCCTCAGGTAGATACATTAATTGTCTCTGATTACCGCCCTCATCTGTCTGTCAATTAGAAAAATTTTCATCCATATCAAAAGTCTCCATCACACCTCCAGCATATTCCAGTTTCCAGAACAGCCTCTTGTGTGGAACTCTTGTCAAAAGCCATTTTTAGGTCTAGATAGATACAATCAACCCAACCACCTCTTTCCTGTATTATCTCTGTGGCTCTTTACATGAAAAGCAAAGGCACAGGTGCGTGGGACCCGCATCAAAGCGTACTGCTGGCAACTTAGGCTGCGAGAGTGGTGATAACTGGATGCGACACCTGTTGCGTAAGGCAGGAATGGGTATTATTGAACGAAGCCCCAGCATAACTGAGTGGGGAACTGCAGGACCACTTACGCTCATCAAGACGAATTAGAACTGTAACGAAATTATTATTAAGAATGTAGAGAAAATGCGGTCTTCCCTTCTTCTCTCGTGAAATTCCTCGGCTGGGACACGCCATCTGTAGCCTTGGCAGCTGGACCATTGCAGTTGCGGCATCTTCGGTTGGACGCCGCTAGATGTCAACTTCAGCAGCTGGGACATCGTCGACTGGATTCCTCCTTCCGGAGCCTCAGCTGCTGGGTCATCGGCTGAAAACTCGTCAGCCGGGACATCCGGAGCTGGGCTAGGCCCCCCGGTGTCGTGCACATCTGGCACACCACCAGCTGGCCTAACAGCTGGGGCTCGCCCAGTGGCCGAACGCTACCAGCTGGGCCCTCAGCTGCTGGATCATCGGCATGGACTACGTCAGCCGGCACCTCAGCAGCTGGGTCTGGCCCGAGAAACAAACAACATATAATACATAAATTAGAAAGGAATATAAAGACTGACAAATGTAAAGAACAGAAATCGTATATAAATAATGAGAGTGACTGTGTATGCTCGGCTGCAACACCACCAGCTGAGCCTTCGGCTGCTATTATTAGCTACTAATAATTAATTGACAATACTCATAATAATGGGTGATTATACGGGCATGCTCGGCTGGACCTTCAGCTGCTGGGTCACCGGCAGCATATAAATAATAATTAAACAACTGCAAACAATTAATTAACAATAATCACAATGATTAATTACACGGCATGCTCAGCTGTAAGACCGTCAGCTGAGCCTGCAGCTGCTGGCTCATCGGCTGGGACCACAACAGTCGGCACGTCAGCAGCTGTGCTTGGCCCCCAGGGGCGTGCTCAGCTTGGAACACCACCAGCTGGGTCATCAGCTGCTGGATCATCGGCTGGGACCACATCAGCCGGAACCTCAGCAGATGTGCTTGGCCCCCAGGGGCATGCTCAGCTGGAACACCCCCAGCTGGGCCATCAGCTGCTGGATCATCGGCTGGGACCACCTCGGCCGGAATGTCAGCAGCTGTGCTTGGCCCCCAGGGTCATGCTCAGCTCGAACACCACCAACTGGGCCATCAGCTGCTGGATCATCGGCCGGGACCACATCGGCCAGAACGTCAGCAACTGTGCTTGGCCCCCAGGGGCATGCTCAGCTGGAACACCGTCAGCTGCGCCATCAGCTGCTGGATCATCGGCCGGGACCACATCAGCCGGAACCTCAGCAGCTGTGCTTGGCCCCCAGGAGCATGCTCAGCTGGAACACCCCCAGCTGTGCCATCAGCTGCTGGATCATCGGCTGGGACCACAACAGCCGGAACATCAGTGGCTGCCCCAGGGGGGGGCTAGGCGTGGCCCCCAGGAGGCACGCTCAGCTGGCCCATCCGCTGCATGGATCACCGGCAGCGTATCCACGTCAGCCGGTACATCAGCAGCTGTGCCCGGCCCGAAGGCAGCTGGGCCAATAGCTGCCGGATCATCGGCAGGGATCACAACAGCGGCAAATCA
Source organism: Procambarus clarkii (assembly GCF_040958095.1). NCBI lineage: Eukaryota > Metazoa > Arthropoda > Malacostraca > Decapoda > Cambaridae > Procambarus > Procambarus clarkii. The sequence continues at coordinate 11,170,928 of NC_091211.1, forward strand.
AATGAGTAGCGAAATTATAATAACCAGTATGGATAATTGAATATGAGGATAATAATAAACAGGGAAAGTGGATAGGCATAACCAGAAATAATGACTGAATAATAATTGAGACCTCGTTTGTGTGCTCAGTTAGTGTATACAGCATCGAGTAATGTGGTACATTCATTGTTCCTTATCCCAAAATAATAAGCACCGGGGCAGGGGGGGGACGAATATAATAAAGAATAATAATAAATAATAACACTAAAGAATAATAACACTAAAGGATAACAATACTAAGGAATAATTGACAGGATTCGGCTGAATCGAATCTTTGTGCCTGAAGTAATTCTTGATCTTACTAAAGATAATATAAGCATAAAGAAAGCTGTTCTTTCTTAAAGTAAAGACTCTTATTAACTGGAGCGCCAGCTGCTGGATCTTCGGCTGGGACCTCGCCAGCCGGAACTTCAGCAGCTGGGGACATCAGCTGCTGGATCATCGGCTGGGACCTTGCCAGCCAGAACTTCAACAGCTGGGTTAATAATAATTATAATAAAGATGAAAATGAATCGAGTCTTCAGAACCAAAGGAATTCTTGATCTTAATAAAGATAATATAAGCATAAAGAAAACTTTACCTTTTCTGAAAGTAAAGATTCTTAGTAACTGAAGCCTCAGCTGCTGGATCATCGGCTGGGCCGCGCCAGCCGGAACTTCAGCAGCTGGGTGAATAAATAATTGTAAAGAAAATAATAAAGAATAATAACAATGAAGAATGACAAAAGTAAGGGCGACGAACCAGCCAGAGATTAACAATCGCTTGCGCACTGCTCAGTTATACGACATCGAGTAATGTGATATAGCAGTTGTTCTCTGTCCAATAAATAAGAATAGATTAATGACGATTATAATAAAGAATAATAATAATAATAATAATAATAACTATAAAGGATAACACTAATAAAGAAAAGTTGGCTGGATTCGGCTGAATCGATTCTTCGGAACTGAGGTAAATCTCGAATTTATAAAGTAGGAGATTAGCATCAAGAAAACTTAATCTTTCTCGTAGGAAAGAATCTAGATAACTGAAGGAGCGGCCAGATGGGCGACGCCACCAGTGTGGCGCCGCCCGCCCCTGGGCGTTAAGAGCCCGCACGTGCACGCCTCGTGCCCGGGCACCCATCGGGGCAAGGGGCGAAGCAGAGCCCCCAAGGACCACGCCTAGGGCAAGCAAGCCTGGCCACGTGGGCGTCACCACCAGATCCAGCTGCGCTGCGCTTACCAGTGGCTTTACAAGGAAGTGACTATTACGCTACGTATCCTCGCAATCCCAATGGACCGTCTTGTATATGTATAATGAAGTAAATAAATAAATAAATAACGAAATAAATAAACTGGGCCAGGCCACGCGGGCAACACCACCAGGTGTGGCGCCGCCTGCCCTCGTGCAGGGAGACCCACACGTGCATAGCACGACACGCACTCCCGGGCACGGCACTGAGGGCGAGAAAGGGCATGCTCTGCTGGGACACCACCAGCTGAGCCTTCGGCTGCTGGATCATCGGCGGGAACCACTTCCGCCGGAACATCAGCAGCCGGGACAGGACATAGGGGGGAGCCCAGCGCGTGCTCCCCACCTATTGAGCCGCCTGCAGGAGGCCCTCAGAGGCGGGCGTGCGCCCGGTACGCCCACACCCCGTGCCCCTCAGCCCGGGCGAGAGGCGAGGCGAGGCCCCTAATGCAGCCCCCAGAAGCGTGAGAGCCGTAAGAAGCCAGCCCACGCCGTACCCCAGGCACGGACACTAGGCCACGCCGTGCACACGTCCGGGCCCCAGTAACGCCCCATATATAGGGCAAGGAAACCATTAGGACTGTCCGCATGGGCCACGCCACCAGACATGGGGACAACACCACCAGGTGTGGACTCCGGCCCACGGGCGTAGAGGAGCCCGCACGTGCATGCCTCGTGGCCCAGACACCCACAAGACGATCACGGTGTAGCAAAGCCCCTTGGGACCCCGCCTCTCTGTCATATCAGTTTTCCCCAGTCACTAGGTATTTTCTGCCCGCCTGTTAATTCTAGGATTTCCCATTATGTCTTGGTCGGGCTCCGTTAAGTGTTGTGTCTATACACTTTATTTCCCCTTTGTGTCCTGACTGTTATACCTAGTTCTAATTACATTTCTTCTGCCATTAGGTTTCTGCAGAACGTGCCATGTCACTAGGCTATGCTTACTACTACGGGGGTACATTTTAAGTTAATTTAGTCCTTAGACATGGACATGTTACATTTGTTAATTCCTACTTATATTATTTACATGTTCTGCAGAATTTAATTTACTAATAAAATTTAAGCCCCAATCGGCCTGTGTCTTTTTCCCCCTGGTCAGAAAATGGCCTCTGATTTGAAATACAAATCGGAGATGTTTCTGAAGAGGGGGACAATTAAAGAAACAGTTGCGCAGTGCACCCCGCGCAGATGCGCGGGAAGCCCGGGGCCATATAAATTCCGGGGCAGAGAGGGGCTCCCTCTCTCTTCACCCGACCGTCGCAGTACTCAAAACTCCCACCCGCTTCCCCTTCATGCAAGTGGCAGTTCCCAGTCATGCTTTGTGCCAGTGTCCCTCTGTCTTCCCCACCACAAGTGGGGAGGGGGGTGCAGCGCCGGTCCCCAAGTGTCCCGCTGTCCGCAGCTAATCCTTTGCCCAGTCTAGGTGCTAGTAAGAGTTAGGAAACCCTTCTCCTTATTCACTGGCAGCCGGCCTCACGCCCTGGGAAAACTTCTCCCATTTGTCATATCAGTTATATATAATACACATATATGTGTATTATACATATATAAAACGCTAAACTATAATGCCAATCCTGATCTTAAAAGCTTCATAGAAGGTTGTAACAGAACCCATGAGCACCACACCAGAAATAAATACAGTTTTGATATTCCTAGAGTACGTCTTAATCAAACTAGAAATGCTCTGCAAATCAAGGGGCCCAGAATGTGGAATGACCTTCCCAACCATGTTAAAGACTGTACCTCTCTCAACCAGTTTAAGATAAAAACTAAACACTACCTAATAAATTCCCTGTAATCTACCTCACTCCTCTATTGTCAACCCATGTCTGTTATTTTCTTTTTTTTTTAATCAACACTGTTTGTCAACCTATTGTATTTGTGCTGCTTTTTCAGTCATGTTCCCCTTTTTTTTATCTTTATTTGTATTTGTTCTCAACACCTTTTATTCTTTATGCTCAATTAGTATTAAGTTCTAGATATTAATGTTTTTCTTGCCCGAAACGCATTGCGTAATAGTGGCTTTAGGCATTGTATGTACTAGCTCTATCTATATATCAATCCATTAATGTAACATCACTTGTATGTACATACCTTACCTGAATAAACATCTGAATCTGAGTTTTCCCCAGTCACTAGGTATTTTCTGCCCGCCTGTTAATTCTAGGATTTCCCATTATGTCTTGGTCGGGCTCCGTTAAGTGTTGTGTCTATACACTTTATTTCCCCTTTGTGTCCTGAATGTTATACCTAGTTCTAATTACATTTCTTCTGCCATTAGGTTTCTGCAGAACGTGCCATGTCACTAGGCTATGCTTACTACTACGGGGGTACATTTTAAGTTAATTTAGTCCTTAGACATGGACATGTTACATTTGTTAATTCCTACTTATATTATTTACATGTTCTGCAGAATTTAATTTACTAATAAAATTTAAGCCCCAATCGGCCTGTGTCTTTTTCCTCCTGGTCAGAAAATGGCCTCTGATTTGAAATACAAATCGGAGATGTTTCTGAAGAGGGGGACAAAGAAACAGTTGCGCAGTGCACCCCGCGCAGATGCGCGGGAAGCCCGGGGCCATATAAATTCCGGGGCAGAGAGGGGCTCCCTCTCTCTTCACCCGACCGTCGCAGTACTCAAAACTCCCACCCGCCTCCCCTTCATGCAAGTGGCAGTTCCCAGTCATGCTTTGTGCCAGTGTCCCTCTGTCTTCCCCACCACAAGTGGGGAGGGGGGTGCAGCGCCGGTCCCCAAGTGTCCCGCTGTCCGCAGCTAATCCTTTGCCCAGTCTAGGTGCTAGTAAGAGTTAGGAAACCCTTCTTCTTATTCCCTGGCAGCCGGCCTCACGCCCTGGGAAAACTTCTCCCATTTGTCATATCAGTTTTCCCCAGTCACTAGGTGTTTTCTGCCCGCCTGTTAATTCTAGGATTTCCCATTATGTCTTGGTCGGGCTCCGTTAAGTGTTGTGTCTATACACTTTATTTCCCCTTTGTGTCCTGATTGTTATACCTAGTTCTAATTACATTTCTTCTGTAATTAGGTTTCTGCAGAATGTGCCATGTCACTAGGCTATGCTTACTACTACGGGGGTACATTTTAAGTTAATTTAGTCCTCAGACATGGACATGTTACATTTGTTAATTCCTACTTATATTATTTACATGTTCTGCGCAATTTAATTTACTAATAAAATTTAAGCCCCAATCGGCCTGTGTCTTTTTCCCCTGGTCAGAAAAGGACCATTCTCTCGAATGTTTTGCAAATGCAGCTAGTAAGGGAAATTAGGCGGAAAGCATTCTCTTGATTTGGCTTGGGAATTGGAATGATTATACTGTTAGTCCAAGAGATAGGAAGTTCCCCAGTAACATAGCTCATATTATACAGCTCAAGCAGGGGATTCCCTGGTACTAAAGGGAGCAGACGCAATATGTCATAAGTGATACCATCTTCACCGGGGAATGTGGCGCTTGCCTTTGTTTAGGGCCGCGAGTAATTCAAACTCGGTAAATGGCACGTTGCATTCATCTTCCTTGTGGAGCATGAAGTCAACGAGCCTTTCTCGATCTCCGTAACCAGCATTTAATCTGAACTGTATGTCTGGGGGAAGATAATTGAAGCTAGAGGTGGTTGCCCAAGCATCGACTAATTCGTTTGCTCTGTGTAGAGGGTGAGGGTGTGCTACTTGGCCGATCTTATCGCCTTTAATTCTTTTAATATCCTTCCATGCTTGGCTGAGGGGGGTGTGAGAGTTGAGACTGTTAACAAAAGTTTCCCAGTTATCTTGCCTGAGCTCTGTCATGCGCTCCCTCGCCTTGGCTAGGGCTTTCTGAAAGAGCTTGAGCATTGCTGGCGTACGTGTTTCCCTATATGCAAGACCAATTCGTCTGGCAGTGCGTTTCAAAGTACGCAGTTTGGGGTCATTGTAATAGGCATGGCGTTTATTACCTTTCATATCGTTCCCGAATTCGATATGCCTATGACACGATATGTTTCATAGCGTGCGTCCCAGGCGGTCTGTTGCTCGCCAGCTGTCAGGCCGGATTTGCCACAAAGAGATAATTACCTAATTATTACAATGTCTCTGATTGATTTTTCGTAGTTTTTTTTTTTTTTGCTGTATTATTATTCAATAGTGTGTAGTGATATATTTATATAATAAAATGAGTGAATCATCGCTGTACTAAAAAATATGGTGTGCATATTGTTGATTCAATTATGTTCATCAAACAGTGAACAAATACTTTGTCGGTTATTACACTATATACACAGGTTATATATAAGTATCTGCATGTTTTGTTCACCATAACGAACCACTAAGTTGCTATTATGAGTCAAAAAGTATCGAGTGACCGCCGTGTACCAGCCAGCCACTCACTCCCTCCCTCAACACCTCACTCGCCCACATTCACCTCCCACCATACTGTTTTTGCTTTTATTCACTATATACAGACGTTATATATATGTATCTACATTCGTGTTCACCATAACGAACCACTAAGTTGGCATGCTGAGTGGTAGTGGCAGTGGCAGCCCGCCACTGGCTGCTACTTCCTCCCTCCCTCAAGTCACCTGACTCACCCACATTCTCCTCCCACAATACTGTTTTTGCTTTTATTCACTATATACAGACGCTATATATAAGTATCTACATTCGTGTTCACCATAGAGAACCACTAAGTTAGTATGCTGAGTGGCAGTGGCAGCCCGCCACTGGCTGCCACTCCTTCCCTCCCTCACCTCACCTGGCTTGCCACCATTCTCCACCCACCATACTGCTTTTGCTTTTATATACAGACGTTATATATAAGTATTAACATGTTTTGTTCACCATAACTGTACATCTAAGCTTGTATGGTGAGTAAAGGCACAAAGACGTAGCTACTCACACATAGTCAGCTGATGGCTACCACCTCAAGGCCAGATGCACTAATAGTTCTCCAACAATACTGTTTATGGTGTTATTACGCTATATACACACATTATATATAAATATCTACCTGTTTTATTCACCATACTTGTACAAGTAAACTGGTATGGTGCCCAAAGACCATCGTGGTCACCAGTAAACAACAAGATAAATCGTGCAGACGACGCCACCGCCCTCACCAAAATGGCGGCTCCCAACCTACTTCTCTTGCTGTTTAATAATAATAATAATAATAATTTTTATTTAGGCAAAGGTACATACATAAAGAGATTTTACAAAGTTTGTTGGCTTTATAGATAGGAGCTAGTACATACAATGCCTAAAGCCACTATTACGCAAAGCGTTAATTCGGGCAGGAAAAAACACTACTGACTAAAGCTTAAAACTAATGGGTAAAAAGAAAAAAATGCGTTGAGTACAAATAAAAATAGAGGTAAAAGAGGGGGGAACATTGTTGAAAAAACAGCACAAATACAATTACAAATTATTACAGAAAATTACATTAAAACAGCGTTGATTTGTAAAACAAAAAAAAAACAAAAAACATACATGGGTTGACAATAGAGAGGTAAGGTAGGTTACAGGGAATTTATTAGGTATAGCTTCGTTTTTAACTTAAACTGGTTGAGAGAGGTACTGTCTTTAACATGGTTGGGAAGGTCATTCCACATCCTGGGCCCCTTGATTTGTAGAGCATTTCTGGTTTGATTAAGTCGTACTCTAGGAATATCAAAACTGTATTTATTTCTGGTGTGGTGCTCATGGGTTCTGTTACAACCTTCTATGAAGCTTTTGAGATCAGGATTGGCATTACAATTTAGCGTTTTGTATATGTATAATACACATGAGTGAATGTGCAGTGACTTAATGTCTAACATATTCAGAGATTTGAGTAGGGGTACCGAGTGATGTCTGGGGCCAGAGTTGGATATTGTCCTAATAGCAGCTTTGTGTTGAGTAATTAGAGGACGTAAGTGATTTTGGGTAGTAGAGCCCCAAGCACAAATACCATAGTTGAGATATGGATAGATAAGGGAGTAATAGAGAGTCACCAGGGCAGGGCGTGGTACATAATATCTGATCTTAGAAAGAATGCCCACAGTTTTTGAAACTTTTTTTGATATGTTTAGAATGTGTCCCTGGAAATTCAGCTTGTGGTCAATGAGAATGCCAAGGAATTTGCCATCTAATTTGTTACAAATTTGGGTATTGTTTATTTTGAGATTTATTTGATTAGAGGATTTATTGCCAAACAGAATATAGAAAGTTTTGTCAATGTTAAGGGTGAGTTTGTTGGCAGTTAGCCACAGATGGACTTTATTTAGCTCAGTATAAACTGTGGCATTTAGAGCAAGGGGATCAGGACTGGAGTAAATGAAGGTTGTGTCGTCAGCAAATAGGATTGGTTTGAGGTGTTGGGAGGCATTTGGAAGGTCATTAATGTAGATGAGAAAGAGGAGAGGGCCAAGTATGCTGCCCTGGGGAACACCAATGTTGATGGGTAGGGTGGGCGAAATTGTATTATTCACAGAAACACATTGGAGCCTGTCAGTAAGGTAGGATTTGAGGTATTGTAGGGAGTGTCCTCTGACACCATAATGATGTAATTTAAGAAGAAGGTTTTGGTGGTTGACAGTATCGAAAGCTTTACGCAGGTCCACAAATAACCCAACAGGGAACTCATTTTTATCAAGAGCTGTATGAATCGAGTTAAGCATACTAATAAGTGCATCGTTAGTGCTTTTTTTGGGCCTGAAGCCATATTGGCAAGGGCTAAGTATATTGAGTTTGGCTAGATATGAGTAAAGCTGCTTATAGATTAGTTTTTCAAAAATTTTTGACAAGTTTGGCAGGATTGATATAGGTCTGTAGTTGTTAACATCTGTGAGATCACCACATTTGTGGACAGGCGTTACTCTCGCTTTTTTTAGAATATCTGGAAAGGTTTGGAGTTCAAGTGACTTGTTGAAGAGCAAAGCAATAGCAGGGGCTAAAGATCTGGAGGCTTTTTTGTAGATTAAAGTTGGTATCTCCTCAAGGGCACCAGACTTGGTTTTAAGGGAAAGGATTATCTCATTGACGTCAATGGAATTAATAGGCTTTAGGTACAGAGACTGGGGATAGTTCCCTGTAAGATAGTCCTTAATGTCAGTACTGGAAGATGGAATATCATTAGCAAGGGATGAACCAATGGAAGAGAAGAACCTATTGAACTCAATAGCAGAATCAGAGGCTGAAAGCTGACCATCGTTATTAGACAGGAGAGTCGGTTTGTTATTTAAAGACTTTTTTGATCCCAATATTTGTGAAATTGTTCTCCATGTTTGTTTAATGTTGCTCTTTATTTGGGTAAATTTATCTTCGTAGTATTTAGTTTTGGCTCGTCTAATTATCTTAGATAGCAATAATGAGTAATTCTTTGAGAATTCTTTGGAGACAATCCCTAACCTATACTTTATCTCAAGGTCATGTTTTTTATTAATAGATTTAAGTATTCCCTTTGTAAGCCAGGGATTGTTAAGCCTTTTGGTTGTGACTTGTTTTGTAAGCATAGAACAGTGGGTATTATAAAGGCTAAGAGTTATTTGAAGAAAAGATTGAACTGCTAGGTTGATGTCCTCTATGTTACCTAACTCGGACTCCCAGTTGACATTATCAGTAGCAGTTATAAAATTGTCTATAGCAGTTTCATTGTGTAGTCTAAAACGTATCTCTCTTGACTCAAGAGGTGGTTTGCTAATGTTAGTTAAGAGAAATGTGGGGTAATGGTCTGTAGTGCTATCGGTGATTATACCTGAAGTAAGCGGAGAGGTTATATTTGTCCAGATGTGATCAAGAGTCGTGGCAGTGCTATCAGTGATTCTAGTAGGTCTAGTGATTAAGGGTATGAGGAAGCAGGAATTCATACAGTTGAGGAAGCTAACAGCAGTAGGGTGTTCTGGCTCGCAGAGGTCAATATTAAAGTCCCCTGCAATAATTAGGTGGTTTTTGTTCAGTCTGTTATCAAGTATTAGATTTCTAAGGTTTGAGTTGAATTCGGACACATCAGTGTTAGGAATTCTATAAACTGCACCCACAGACAGGATAGACTCGGCACCCTTGACTCTGAAGCTGGCGAAGATATACTCCCCATAGCAGTCTCTAGTTCTAATTTTTTTTAAGCATGTTAGTTCTTGGTGGTAGTAAAGAGCAGTGCCACCACCTCTCTGAAGTTGACGACAGTTGTGGATTGCTGAGTAGTTAGGCATGTTAAAGAGTTGAGTAGTATCATCTTTCAACCATGTTTCAGTAAGTATAATAAAAGAGAAATTGTTGTCAATAGCTTCAATCAAGGCACTAACATCATCGAAGTGTTTGCCTAGGGATCTAACGTTCAAATTGATTACAGAGATATTGTGACTATGAGTTAATACATTGTTTACATCATGTGCTGCAAGATATCTGCAATTTAGATCATTAAAGTGATTATTGTCATAGATAGTGGATAAGAGGTTAAGTTCTGGGTCTATACTTGACTGCATAAAAAAAATACCCCTCTATACACACGTTATATATAGATATCTACATTTGTGTTCACCATAGCGAACCACTAAGCTGGTATGGTGAGTGCAGTCAATAAAAGGTGGCCACACACAGTCAGAAGACAATGCCACTACCCTCCTCTCCCACAGCATTACTCCTCCCTCCATGGAACACAGCGTTAAATATCACCACAATCCTGCTATTATCAGAACCCTGGTCAGTTTTATCACAGTCAGGGGTCTTCTGTAATAATATCATCGCTACATAATAAGCTTGAACAAGTATATTATGGCATTTTTAGGCGATGCTGTGGTCACAAGCGGAACAGCAGTGCTGTGAGCTGATGCTGCGTGCGTCAGGCTTGGTAGCTCACTCAATAATGAGGCCCCTAACACCCGGGAATTCGGCCCACGATTTTTTTTTTAAATGGCGTCTGTTTACAAGAGCCCTGATGAAGGTGTGGTGAACTTCGTTTAAATCTTGCGTAGTACTCCAAATTAAGCATCACATGATGCAATGCACAATTTACTGTAAGTCGGTCAAAGCATCATATGATGCGATGCGCAATTTAAGTGTTAAAATTAAAAAATCAATACATAAATGTTCGTAATAAGGCAAACAGAACACTGGGATTTATGTATCGAAACTTTAGTAATAATTAAGACATCTGTTGTTCTGCTATATCTTGCTCTGGTTAGGCCCCATTTAGATATATATGCACTTCGTTTTTGGTTGTCGTACTATAGAATGGATATAAATTCACTAGAATGCGTCCAACATAGGATAACAAAAGTTAATCGCCCAAAACACTTTCGCGTTTTGGGCGAGTTAGCCCTCCACTATCTCCAGTGGTTTTGAACATTCCATGGTAGCGTGCGGTAATACTGAAAAGTGTATGCTCTTTTCAACTCTGTCACCTTAATTCTCGTCCTAGGTTTTTCAATTTGGTAACAATGTGTTCACAATAGAATTCTCTAGAAGAATAAATGCATATAAACTCCAAAAGCCCGGCCCACCATCTGCAACAGAGAAAGTGAGAGCGTGTTATCCGGGAGCTCGCAAGAACGATAACATGTATACAGTACACTCTTTTCACTTTGTTCACCTCAATTGTCATCCTAGGTCTTTCATTTTGGTATCATTGTGTTTGCAATATTATTTCCAATGGGAATATATGCATAAAATGTCAAAAACAGCAGTGCGCTCCATCTGCTGATGTGATGAAAGCAGGCCGTGTTACCGGGATGAGAGAGCCATGCAGTGCCTGGCCTTCCATTAGAGATCGAGCATGATAATACTGAAAGTGAATACTCTTTTTCAACTTTTGTCACTTAAATTCTCGACCTAGGTTTTTCAATCTGGTATCAACGTGTTCACAATAGAATTCTCTACAGGTTTAAATGCATGTAAACTCCAAATGCATGGCGTACCACCCGCACAAAACAGAGAAAGTGAGAGAAAGTTACCCAGAAGCGCTCAAGAGCAATGTAAAGTGTACACACTTTTCACTTTTGTTACCTCAATTCTCGTCATACGTCTTTCATTTTGGTATCAATGTGTTCGCAATTGCATCTACTGGCATTTTACCCTTTGCTTGGATCTAAAGGGTTTTAGGTTCACCATGCTGCAATCTGATAATACCACAGGTGTATACCCCATCTTCAAGCAGCAATTCACTAATTCAAACCGACTTATACCATTTACCACATACAAATGGTAACCTTTGTTCTTCAGTAGTTCAAAACGGGAAGACGTTGGCAGCAGTTTAAAACCTTTCCCAAAAATTTGATAAAAACCTGAATTTTAGCAAATATTTTAAATTTTGATGCCATACTTCGTCATTAGTGAACATTTAGCAGCTAAAATTTTGACTCCATACTTCATCATTAGTGGGCAAAAGTGTTGGAAACCTGTCATATGAAGAAAGATTGTCAAAGCTTTAATTACATTCTCTAGAAAGGCGAAGAATTAGGAGTGACATGGTAGAGGGGAATATAACATAACAAAGGGGACATTAATAGGGCATTAAAAGTAACAACACAAGACAGAACTCGAAACAACGTATAAGATTTAGGAAAGAATTGCATGGGTAAATACACTGGGTTTGTACCTCAAGGTTCATGTATGCAATATTACAGTTCCAAATAACTCTCATGCGCATGCATTTAATTTATGTTATGTTTATCTTTTTATGTTAAAATGATTTTGTTGATTTGTTTCTATATTTTCATAAGTAAAGCATGCTTACCGTCTTATTTCAAGTTTTATGATAACTTTACAAGGTATAAAACAAAGTTCAGTATAATATTCTGGTTTTCATATAGGAATTATACGTTAATATAACATCATAATAACTTAATGATGTCATGTAAATAACGTTATATTGACGTCATATAAATGTTATATTTATGTTATAAGAACGTAAATTGGTTAGGTTTACATAAAGTAAACAAAAAAAACAAAATGTTGACTGAAAATTATTTATTCTTAAATATAAAGCATGAAAACATTATAATTCCATAGCATTCACTATTATTTTTAAATTTTTACATAAATCTTAAAAAACTGCATCTCAAGAATATATATTTTTAGTTATATCCTTTGGTTTTAAGGACGTCAGAAATAAGTATTTTATGTTAAACGTAACAGTATTACCTTTGTGGCACCATTTAAAAACGTCCACAAACGTTCTGTGTTTGCTGGGCAGTGCGCTCAACTCACACCAAAGTATCGCCTGCGTACTTCTGTATATTCGACCAATTATATGTATTATCTTAGTGTTTGTGTTTATTGTCAACATACTGTACGTAACAATAGAAACGTTACATTGGTGACCCAGTGAGTGAAAAGAACACTTATAGTCGCAAACTAGATCTTCGTCATGGATTTATCTACCAGGTTTCCAGCATACAACGCAGATGAACCAGAATTTTGGTTCATGCAGATGGAGGCCATTTTCGACCTTCACGAAATTACGACTGAAAAAGCCCGATATGCCTGTACCCTGCCAACACTTTCCTCAGAGGCTATGCACATTGCCTCCACTGTCATCACCGCACCATCACTAGACACCAGGACGTACACCGCATTGAAGGCTACAAGTTTCATCGCTACCGTCTAAAGGCAGCGATGAAACTCCTCACTGACAAAAGATTAGATCTATTTTGTAATTTGCCATTCCTGCCTTGTTTTCCTGCAACGAGCCTTTTTATGCAGACAAGTATAGACCCAGAACTAAACCTCTTATCCACTATCTATGACAATCATCACTTTAAAGATCAAAATTGCAGATATTTTACAGCACATGATGTAAACAATGTATTAACACATAATCACAATATCTCTGTAATCATTGTACCAAGAGAAACCACAACGGCACTTTCCTGCACCGTGGGAGGTTACACCCTTTCCAGTTTTAATCCCTCCCTTTCCACCCAAGAAGCAAATTAGAGATCAGCCCAAGCTTCGTCTTGAGGCAAAGCTCAACGCCTTAAGCCATATTGATGCTCTGTCCACAGAGCATTCTCTCTCTAAAATTTTATACACTGATGGTTCCCTACACCGCACCACGGGTGCAGCTGGAAGTGCAGTTGTCCTGACAATGGGCGATGGCCTATACTTTGAGTGGGGAGTCCGTATAAACAACTGGGCCTCTACCCTTCAGACTGAACTATTTGCCTTGATCCTTGCACTGAAATGTGTACAAGTCTCAAAACTTGATACATTAATTGTAAGTGACTCCTAATCATCCTTAAATGCTCTCAACTCTTTAATACATAACTGTAACATGCTCGTGTCCGAAGCTAGACACAAATACAACAAAATTATTAAGGATGGTAACAGAGTCCATTTCATGTGGTCTCCATCTCATGTTGGCCTCCGAATGCATGATAGAGCTGATAAGTTAGCCAAAGAATCTGCCTTTAAAGGAGCCGTTGAGTGTAACCTTGGATTGTCAATGAGCAATCTGAGAGCAGCAGTACACCGAGAACTTCAACAAGATCTTGTAGATCTGAGGCAAAGTGAAATTGACACCAGTAATTCCATCTATCATCATACTATCATGCAAGAGGAGCCACACATCTATGGATCATCCAATAAAACCAGCAGACTTCTAGATGTTACTACTGCTCGGCTTAGACTCTGTTACAAGAATCTCTGGGAATTCTCATTATCTGCTGATGTAGACCTGACCAAATGTAAACTGTGTCAACAAAATTATTCGCACACCCTCCGTCACTATGTGATGGAGTGCGAAAAGATACGTGAATTTAGAGAAAATTCTATAACCAATGTTCCAGCGATGTGTCAATATTTCATTCAAAATGATCTGCTACCAGAAATTTTAGCCAAATATCCCCAGTTTGCTAACTGTAGGTAGTAACTAAGTGATTGTAACCTATCCACCGCTTCCCACTGGATGGGGGGCGGTGTGCAGGACAAACATATAACTTGTGACACTAGCTCTCCACATATGTCAGTTGCTTAATTTAGAACCTGTACTTGAGGTCGATCTCGAACCCATTGTTGATGTGATGACTTATATTGAATTTTGTAACTAGCTCATCAAGATTGTAACTTGCTTAGCTAAATGAATTGTGGGGTTCAGTCCCTGAGCCCATTATGCGCCTCTGTAACCCTTTCCACTACCGCCCACAAGATGGGTATGGGGTGCATAATAAATGAACTAAACTAACTCTGAAATCAACTTGAACGTTAGATCCCTAGGTAAACACTTCGATGATGTTAGTGCCTTGATTGAAACTATTGACAACAAATTCTCTTTTATTGTACTTACTGAAACGTGGTTGAAAGAGGATACTACTCAACTCTTTAACATGCCTAACTACTCGGCAATTCACAACTGTCGTCAAATTCAGAGAGGTGGTGGTACTGCTCTTTACTACCACCAAGAACTAACATGCTTAAAAGTAATTGGAACTAGAGACTGCTGTGGGGAATATATCTTCGCCAGTTTCAGAGTCAAGGGTGCTGAGTCTGTCTGTGGGTGCAGTCTATAGAATTCCTAACACTGATGTGTTCGAATTCAATTCAAACCTTAGAAATCTAATACTAGATAACAGACTGAACAAAAACCATCTAATTATCGCAGGGGACTTAATTTAATATTGACCTCTGCGAGCCTGAACACCCTACTGCTGTTAGCTTCCTCAACTGTATGAATTCCTGCTTCCTCATACCCTTAGTCACTATAGACCTACTAGAATCACTGATAGTACTGCCACAACTCTAGATCACATCTGGACCAACATAATCTCTCCGCTTGCTTCAGGTATAATCACCGATAGCACTACAGACCATTACCCCATATTTCTCTTAACTAACATTAACAAACCACCTCTTGAGTCAAGGGAGTTAAGCTTTAGGCTGCACAATGAAACTGCTATAGGCAATTTTATAACTGCTTCTGATAATATCAACTGGGAGTCCGAGTTAGGTAACATAGAGGACATCAACCTAGCAGTGCAATCTTTTGCCAAAACAGTGCCAAAACTAAACAAAGCAGTGCCAAAACTAAATACTACGAAGATGAATTTACTCAAATAAAGAGCAACATTAAAAAAAACTTGGAGCACAATTTCACAAATATTTATTTATTTATTTATGCATATACAAGAATGTACATAAGGAATGTGAGGATACAAATATGGTAATTACAGTCTTGTAAAGCCACTAGCACGCGCAGCGTTTCGGGCAGGTGAAATTGGGATCAAAGAAGATTTTAAATAACAAACCAACACTCCTGTCCAATAACGATGGTCAGCTTTCAGCCTCTGATTCTGCTGTCGAGTTCAATAGGTTCTTCTCTTCCAATGGGTCATCCCTTGCAAATGATATTCCATCTT
This sequence comes from Procambarus clarkii, assembly GCF_040958095.1. Lineage (NCBI taxonomy): Eukaryota > Metazoa > Arthropoda > Malacostraca > Decapoda > Cambaridae > Procambarus > Procambarus clarkii. The sequence continues at coordinate 11,186,517 of NC_091211.1, forward strand.
CCAGTACTGATGTTAAGGACTATCTTACAGGTAACTATCCACAGTCTCTGTACCTAAAGCCTACTAATTCCACTGACGTCAATTTATTTATATATATATATATACAAGAAGGTACATTGAGTTTGTGAGAATACATTGGATAGTACAGTATTTACATTCTTGTGAAGCCACTAGTACGCACAGCGTTTCGGGCAGGTCCTTAATCTAGCAGATAATTTTAAGTAGGTAATTTCAATCAGAATTGATAAATGATAAAGATACATTGCAAGAGAAAAATGAGATGAGAGAGCTTAGTAAGTATATTAAAGCACATTGTTATATTAAAGCTCTAATTGATTACATTGACAGCTTGATTAGTAATTTAAACAAGATTAATAGACACCATACAGCAGATTGACAGCACATATAAGACAGCAATGATCACAATGGTAAAGATGTTCAGACTGGGTACTGTTATAAAATATATATATGGTGGTGGGCTTGCTATCTGGGAACTGGTTCTATTAAGAGGTAAGGGTAGTTAGAAGACAGAGTTATCAAATATGGGAGAGCTCAAAGGCCCGGCCCCCAAAATAAACTATCCACAGTAATAATAACTTGCTACTAGACCATATATGTCAGTCTAAGGGTTGATCAATGCACTCCCACACAGGAAGAAGGGATACTCTGTTCTAAGGTACTTATTTATTAACCCCTTAACAGCCCCCCATATACATTCACACCAATACCAATAATAATAACTTTACCGCACTACCTTACGTTAAAAGCCTTGGTCCACATAAGCAGGATACAAGGTTTTACACTGAACACAAGCTAGGGTAAAGCTCTACTATAGAATAACTTGAAGTTAGAGTCAGCTTAGGGTAGGGGACCACGTGGTTCCAATGGGACCCCCCTTTAGAATAACTAGTAATATAAACTCTAAACACACCTACTACACACGAAATATAATACCCTACACATAGAACATGAGTATGCCAGAAATTGAATAATGTACACACAGTATATACTTAGCTTGAACCAGACACAGAAATAAGGAAACGAGGAGGAAGGAGGAAGTAGATCCTTTCACCACAGCCAGCAACCAGAGAAGACCGCTTCAGTCCAGATCAGCTCCCGCCAGCTGGCTCGTTGCCGGCAGACTGCTCAACTAATCGTACCGCGGCCCTATACCAAGTTTACTCAGGTTTACTTTACAAATGATTAGAGTATTATTAAACATAGTTGGAGCCTATGTTATTATTTAATAATCAACCCCCAGCTCAGTCTTTAAATGCTCTTTGAGAAACAAGAATAGTCTTACGTCTGGCAGGGAAGATACAAATAAAGCCACATCGGGTTGCGATTTCCTACTCTAACGTAGCTTAATTAGTTAAATTTTGACCTCTGGTTTCCACTGAAGAACCCATGGTCGTAACACTCCTCCCCCCTTCAGAGAAAAAAAAAATGTGACTACTAGAATAGTAGTCATATTTTTTTGTAAGAGTATACAGAGAATAAAAAGAAAAAATATATGACAAAAAAAAAAATCAATTAAAAACAACAATTTCTCTGCAAGAAAAATACAAAGGAGTTCTCTGAAAGAAAAAAAACATACACAAAAAAAAACAGGGAAGTAAATAATTTGGACACGGAATATTTAATGTCACAGGAGAACCTAAAAAAAAAAAAAATAACTAAAGCATGACAGTTGGTAAATGGCTTCCTGTGGCCCAGATGAATGTTATTCCGGCAACCGGGACAGAGCGTCGGCCATCACGTTGAGTTGGCCCGGTAGGTGGGTAATGGAAAGATTGAAGTCCTGTAGGTACAACGCCCACCTGAGAATGCGTTTATTCTTACCCTTCATCTGAGTCAGGGAGACTAGTGGGTTATGGTCCGTGTACACTTCCACTATATTACCTGTGAGGTAAACTTTGAACTCTTTACATGTTAACACTAGCGCCAACGCCTCTTTTTCTACCACTGAATAATTGCGTTGTGCCTTGTCGAATTTCACAGAGTAATAATATACTGGGTGTTCCACCTGATCATTCCCAGTTTGCAACAACACTGCACCCGCACCCGAGTCAGACGCGTCAACATGAATTTTAAACGGTCGGTCGAACCTTGGACTAGCAAGCACTGGGGCGGAAGCTAAGATCAATTTCAAATTTTTAAATGCCTCTGCACAGTCTGATGACCACTTAAATTTAACGGCCTTCCGCAACAAGTCTGTGAGAGGAGTGGCAACACTGGAAAAGTTCTGATAAAAGCGTCGATAGTACGCACACATACCGATAAATCTTTGAACGTCCTTTTTAGACTTTAGCATTGGATATTCCAGAATGGCACTGATTTTATCTTGCCGAGGTAACACTTTTCCTTGGCCCACTTCATAACCGAGGTATGTCACTGTGCCTTGGCCAAAATGACACTTGTTAGCATTTAGGGTAAGATTTGCCTTTTTCAAAATTGCGAACAACTGGCATAACCTAGCTATGTGGTCAGCCCAATTACTGTCAAAGAGCATGATATCATCTAAATACGCCCGACAATTTGGCACCTTAGCGAGCAGAGAGTTCATGAGTCTCTGGAACGTGGCAGGAGCATTACGCAAGCCGAACGGTAACACTTGATACTCAAAAACACCCTCTGGTGTCACGAACGCAGTTAGTTGTTTAGCACGTTCAGTGAGTGGGATTTGATAATACCCCCTCGAGAGGTCGAATTTCGAGACGTACTTGGCGTTTCCCAGCTCGTCGATGCAGTCCTCGAGGAGGGGCAGCGGATAGGCATCCACAATGGTCACCTTGTTGAGCTGCCGATAGTCGGTGCATAATCGCCAGGAGCCGTCTGGTTTGGGGACCAAAAGGCAGGGCGAGCACCAAGAGCCCTGGCTCGGCCGGATGAGGCCGTGCTGGAGCAAGAAGTCGACCTCCTTCCGTACGATGACCTTCTTTTCTGGACTCATCCGATAGGGTTGAAGGCGAATGGGAGTGTAGTCCGTCAACTCGACATTTATTTATTTATTTATTTATTTATTTATTTATTTATGCATATACAAGAATGTACATAAGGAATGTGAGGATACAATTATGGTAATTACAGTCTTGTAAAGCCACTAGCACGCGCAGCGTTTCGGGCAGGTCCTTAATCTAAGAAAATTTTAAGGAGGTAAATACTTGCAAAATTTATAGACAAAAAATGATAACAGATTACATGGAATGAAAAAAAAAAAAAAAAAAAAAGATGAGAGAAAATTATAGGTACAGTATATTAAAGCACATAGGTAGCTATGATTGATTGCAATGACAGCTTAAAATGGTAGTTGACAACAAATTGGTAGGCACAATACAGCAGAAACAATATAAGATTGATTGCAATGACAGATTGAATGGTAGTTGACAAAAATTGGTAGTCACAATACAGCATATGGCTAGCACATAAAAGAAGACAGCAATGAACACAATGATAAGGTTGTTTGATATTACATACAAATTAGGAGATTGGGTACCACTAGGTACAGAGCAAATTTAAAGCTCAGTGTAGGAAACTAAATAGATGAAGTTAGGTACTTTTTGGTTTTGCTTTTAAATAAGGCAAAAGTTTTACAGTTTTTCAATTCACTAGGGAGTGAGTTCCATAGACTAGGTCCCTTAATTTGCATAGAGTGTTTACACAGATTAAGTTTGACCCTGGGGATATCAAAGAGATATTTATTTCTGGTGTGGTGATAATGGGTCCTATTACATCTGTCCAGGGAGAGTTTCAGAGCATGGTTTGCATTTAAGAACAGGGTTTTGTAAATGTAGTTGACACAAGAGAATGTGTGGAGGGAGTTAATATTTAGCAAGTTTAGAGATTTAAACAAGGGAGCTGAGTGTTGTCTGAAAGCAGAGTTAGTTATTATTCTGATAGCAGATTTTTGCTGTGTGATGATGGGCTTAAGGTGGTTTGCAGTGGTAGACCCCCATGCACAGATACCATAATTAAGATAGGGGTAGATTAGTGCATAATATAGTGAGAGGAGAGCAGAGTTAGGAACATAATATCTGATTTTGGAGAGTATACCAACTGTCTTAGAGACTTTCTTAGTTATGTGTTGAATGTGGGTGCTGAAGTTGAGTCTCTTGTCTAGGAATAGGCCAAGAAACTTGCCATCATTTTTATTACTGATGTTAATGTTGTCTATCTGTAGCTGAATTGCATTTGATGATTTGCTTCCAAATAAGATGTAGTAAGTCTTTTCGATGTTTAATGTTAGTTTGTTCGTTGACATCCATAAGTGGACTTTTTTTAATTCATTATTCACAACATTATTTAGTGTATGTGGGTTGAGGTTTGAGTAGATAAGGGTAGTATCGTCAGCAAACAATATAGGTTTGAGAATATTAGAGACATTAGGCAGATCGTTTATATATATAAGAAATAGAAGAGGTCCTAAGATGCTGCCCTGTGGCACTCCAACGGTAATTGGTAGAGTGGAAGAAGTTGTATCATTGATGGTTACATATTGGTGTCTGTCGCCAGCATCATGGCAAATGGCATCAGTCTGGGTCGGGACCTCCCCGAACAGACTGGAGAATTCATCAAGCAACGACTGCACCTCTTCACGTTGGGCCATCTGCAAATGGGACAGTCCCTCCACAGCATTCACAGAACTAGAATTATTGAAAATGAGATTAGTTGGGTCCCCAGAACAATCATCCCCTCCCTCACTGGAAATGGAAACATTGGTTAGTGCAATGGGCCTGGGGCCCTGGAACTTCTTCAGCTGATTTACATGTACGAGCATTACCTGGTTAAGCTTGTCAGAGTGCCTCCCTTTGTACGTGAGGTCCCCAGTCTTTTCTGTCACAATGTAGGGGCCCTTCGTACTTGTGGGACATAGTGTTCCCTAGTCGAGGCTTTAATACCAGGACAGGGTCGCCAGGCTGAAATACCCGTAACTTAGCCGTAGCATCGTTTCGGTCTTTCATCTTTTCTTGGGCCTTCCCAAGATACTTTAGTGCAGCCGCCTTGCAGTCCTTGAGTCTCTGGTGGTGTTGTGCAAAGAAAGCCGAACCTTCGGTTAACGTTACGTTCCCTAACAGATTCTCCTGTAACATTTGCAAGGGTCCACGAACTTTATGGCCAAAGACTAACTCAAAAGGAGAACAGCCCAGTGAACTTTGTAATCCCTCTCTAGCCGCAAGCAAAACATAGGGTAAATTCTCATCCCAGAAGGTGTGGGAACTCTCGCACGATGTCTTCAACATCTGCTTCAGAGTTAGATGGAAACGTTCAATTACCCCCTGACTCTGTGGATGGTATGGGCTGGAAACCTTATGAGTTATTCCATGTTTCTTACAAAATTGCTAAAAAATATCAGACTTAAAGTTAGTACCATTGTCAGTTTGCACGACCCGAGGCAGTCCAAAAGTGGAAAAAAATTGCAACATACAAGCAACAACAGTTTTTGCTCAGATGTTCCTTACAGCAAAAGCCTCTGGGTAACGAGTAGTGATACACATCATCGTGATTAGGTAAATATTACCAGACTTAGTTCTAGGTAATGGTCCAACACAGTCCATTACCACATGAGAAAATGGTTCCTCTGGCCCGACAATAGGCCTTAGAGGAGCTTTAGGTGGAGTCTGGTTTGGTTTCCCAACAAGTTGACAAACAATACACGCATTACAAAATTTTGCCACATCGCTTTTCAGCTTGGGCCAGAAAAAATGCTTTAAAATTTTGTGATACGTAATATTAATACCTTGATGTCCCCCATAGGATCATCATGAGCAGCTGCCAAAATTCTTTCTCTATAGCAGGTCGGCAACATAACCTGGTGGACTACCTCCCACTCATTTGACAAGGGAGCACTCTGTGGTCTCCATTTTCTCATCAAAATCCGATCATTGTAGTAGTACCCAGTTGCTGCGTCTACAATTTCCTCCATAGAGACGGCTGTCTCATGACAATCTGCAAGAGTGGGGTCAGCTTTCTGTAACTCACTGAAGGAGGCATCTAGGCTTTGGTCAGATGCCATTGGCCGAGGCTCAACAGTGTTCTCCACCTCCCCACTACTCTCGGTAGATGGCGGTGGCAGGCTCTCCACAATGTCCTCGGCCACGTCATCGAGTCGGGCCATGAATGTGTCCGTGAGGTCCACATGGTTTTCACCACTCGGAAAGTTCCTCGTGTCCTCGGGATTTACCACCTTAGCAAGCACAGGGCTTCCCTTACATTTAAGTCCCATAGACCTGGTCACCGCGCACGCAGGGTACACAACATTATTCTCTGTGGCGGGTGGATCCAAGCAAACCTTAAGGGTAGGCAACATAATAGGCAGTCTGGAGTCCCCTACCTTATCCCCTGCTAAATCATTACCAACTATTACATCAACATTAGGGAAAGGTAGGTATGAAGTGACTCCGACTGTACAAACACCCTTGTGGAAATCAGATTCCAGGGTATTCTTATGGAGGGGTACTGCTCGAGTATCACTAGTGACACCCTCGACCAGTACCACCTCTCCAGTGTCGAGAGTGTTGGCACCTTGCAACACACTCTCTAAAATTAAAGTCTGGATGGCACCGGTGTCTCGGAAGATCACCACGTCCTTCCAGGAAGAACCCTCAGACAAAAGTAGTCTCCCTTTCGATAAGAATGGGGTAAGCAAGTCCAACCACTGTGGGTTGGAGGTCTTACTCCCTAACCCTTCCGAAGGCCTCAAGCCCTGTGTCACAACTAGAGCATTGGGTCTTTTTTCCGGGTACAGTTGCCAACAACGGCTAATAGTGTGGTTTGGACGTTTACAGTGACCACAGATACGTCGGGGAGAAGAGACATTACTAACAGAATTACCCTTCGATTCACCCTTAGGTGCCGTGGGGCTAGACACTTTAACTGGGTTAGTTATGTCTGAAACAGAAGGTGCATTAGTTAAAGGGTTAGAATGAGCTGGTCTGGACTGGCTGTGGGTATAAGTTTTGTTACTCTGTGGGGCACAATTATTTTTATTGGGCCTTTTAGCTCTCCCATATTTGATATCTCTGTCTTCTAACGACCATTACCCCTTAATAGAACCAGTTCCCCCATAGCAAGCCTACCACCATATATATTTTATAACAAGTGGTTGGCCAGTCCGGGAGGAACATTATAAGTGTAAAAAATTAGATTCTTGAGTGCCAAAACTAAAATTTTTTGTTTTCCGCAGAACGGTTGTGTGCTAGCCTAGGGTCCAGCTCATCTAGCAAAGGACATTCTTGCACTGACTGGACACCCAGCTGGATCCATTCACGATTAAGGTTAGTGTTATACTTGTTATAAAATATTATATGGTGGTGGGCTTGCTATGGGGAAACTGGTACTATTAAGGGGTAAGGGTAGTTAGAAGACAGAGTATCAAATATGGGAGAGCTCAAAGGCCCGGCCCCCAAAATAAACTATCCACAGTAATAATAACTTGCTACTAGAATATATATGTCAGTCTAAGGGTTGATCAATGCACTCCCACACAGGAAGAAGGGATACTCTGTTCTAAGGTACTTATTTATTAACCCCTTAACAGCCCCCCATATACATTCACACCAATAACAATAATAATAACTTTACTGCACTACCTTACGTTAAAAGCCTTGGTCCACATAAGCAGGATACAAGGTTTTACACTGAACACAAGCTAGGGTAAAGCTCTACTATAGAATAACTTGAAGTTAGAGTCAGCTTAGGGTAGGGGACCACGTGGTTCCAATGGGACCCCCTTTAGAATAACTAGTAATATAAACTCTAAACACACCTACTACACACAAAACATAATACCCTACACATAGAACATGAGTATGCCAGAAATTGAATAATGTACACAGTATATACTTAGCTTGAACCAGACACAGAAATAAGGAAACGAGGAGGAAGGAGGAAGTAGATCCTTTCACCACAGCCAGCAACCAGAGAAGACCGCTTCAGTCCAGATCAGCCTCCCGCCAGCTGGCTCGTTGCCGGCAGACTGCTCAACTAATCGTACCGCGGCCCTATACCAAGTTTACTCAGGTTTACTTTACAAATGATTAGAGTATTATTAAACATAGTTGGAGCCTATGTTATTATTTAATAATCAACCCCCAGCTCAGTCTTTAAATGATCTTTGAGAAACAAGAATAGTCTTACGTCTGGCAGGGAAGATACAAACAAAGCCACATCGGGTTGCGATTTCCTACTTTAACGTAGCTTAATTAGTTAAATTTTGACCTCTGGTTTCCACTGAAGAACCCAGGGTCGTAACAGGTACATAAAGATTGGGAGACTGGGTAGCAAAAGATACAGATAAACAAGATTTATAAATACCATACAGCAGATTGGCAGCACATATAAGTAGACAGCAATGATCACAATGGTAAAGATGTTCAAATTGGGAACATAAAGGTTGGGAGATTGGGTAGCTATAGATACAGTGCAATTTTAAGGCAAAAAGTGAAAAACTATGAAGATGAAATTAGGTACTTTTTGGTATTGATTTTGAATGATGTAGGGAGTGAGTTCCATAAACTGGGTCCCTTTATTTGCATAGAGTGTTTACACAGATTAAGTTTAACTCTGGGGATATCAAAGAGATATTTATTTCTGGTGTGGTGATAATGGGTCCTATTACATCTGTCCAGGAAGAGTTTCAGACAAGGATTTGCATTTAAGAACAGGGTTTTGTAAATGTAGTTGACACAAGAGAATTTGTGGAGTGAGATTATGTTTAGCATGTTTAGGGAGTTAAACAAGGGGGCTGTGTGTTGTCTGAATGAGATAATCCTGAATCCTGAATGAGATAGATCCTGAATCCTGAATGAGATAATGAGAGATAGTGTTATCAATGAGTGAATGAGATAATCCTGAATCCTGAATGAGATAATGAGAGATAGTGTTATCAATGAGATAATCCTTTCCTTTAAAACCAAGTCTAGTACCCTTGAGGAGATACCAACTTTAATTTACAAAAAAGCCTTCAGATCTTTAGCCCCTGCTATTGCACTGCTCTTCAACAAGTCATTTGAACTCCAAACCTTTCCAGATATTCTAAAAAAAAAGCGAGAGTAACCCTTGTCCACAAATGTGGTGATCTCACAGATGTTAACAACTGCAGACCTATATCAATCCTGCCTAACTTGTCAAAAAAATTTGAAAAACTAATCTATAAGCAGCTTTACTTTTATCTAGCCAAATACAATATACTTAGCTCTTGTCAATATGGCTTCAGACCCAAAAAAACACTAATGATGCACTTATTAGTATGATTAACTTGATTCATGCAGCTCTTGATAAAAATGAGTTCCCTGTTGGGATATTTGTGGATCTGCGTAAAGCTGTTGACACTGTCAATCCCAAAACCTTCTTCTTAAATTACATCATTATGGAGTCAGAGGTCACTCCCTGCAATACCTCAAATCTTACCTTACTGATAGGCTCCAGTATGTTTCTGTGAATAATTCAGTTTCTCCCACCCTACTCCATCAACACTGGTGTTCCTCAGGGCAGTATACTTGGCCCTCTCCTCTTTCTCATCTACATTAATGACCTTCCAAATGCCTCCCAACACCTCAAACCAATTCTATTTGTTGACGACACAACCTTCATTTACCCCAGTCCTGACCCCCTTGCTCTAAATGCCACAGTAAATACTGAGCTAAATAAAGTCCATCTTTGGCTAACTGCCAACAAACTCACTCTTAACACTGACAAAACTTTCTATATTCTGTTTGGCAATAAATCCTCTAATCAAATAAATCTCAAAATAAACAATACCCAAATTTGTAACAAATTAGATGGCAAGTTCCTTGGCGTTCTCATCGACCACAAGCTGAATTTCCAGGGACACATCCTAAATATATCAAAAAAAGTTTCAAAAACTGTTGGCATTCTTTTTAACATCAGATATTATGTACCCCGCCATGCCCTGGTGACTCTCTATTACTCCCTCATCTATCCATATCTCAACTATTGTATTTGTGCTTGGGGTTCTACTACCCAAAATCATTTACGTTCTTTAATTACTCAACACAAAGCTGCTATTAGGACAATATCCAACTCTGGCCCCAGGCATCACTCGGTACCCCTACTCAAATCTCTGAATATGTTAGATATTAAGTCACTGCACATTCTCTCATGTGTATTATACATATATAAAACGCTGAACTGTAATGCCAATCCTGACCTCAAAAGCTTCATTGAAGGTTGTAACAGAACCCATGAGCACCACACCAGAAATAAATACAGTTTTGATATTCCAAGAGTACGACTTAAACTAGAAATGCTCTACAAATCAAGAGACCCAGAATGTGGACTGACCTTCCCAACCATGTTAAGGACTGTACCTCTCTCAACCTCCTATTCTAGGAGGAGACTTTAATATTGACCTGGGTCAACAAAATTGCTCTCAAGTTGACTATTTCCTTAACAGCATGAACTCCTGTATGCTAATCACCACAACCACCAAACCTACCCGAGTCACTCAAACATCAGCCACTACCTTAGACCACATATGGACAAACATAACAGCTCCCCTTGTATCTGGTATAATCTACGACAGAACAACTGACCACTATCCTACCTTTCTCATAGCGAACATGGACATAACACCACCAAAAAGCAAGAAACTTTCATTTAGGCTACACAGTGAATCAGCTTTAGGCAATCTTACAGATGCACTTCACAATATTAACTGGGATTCTGAATTCAATAATACCCAGGATATAAATTCATTAGCTAACCTCTTCCTCTCCAAAACTCTAAGCCTCTACAACCTTCATTGTCCCCTTCTTACCAAGCAAGTAACTGACAAAAGATTAAACAATCCATGGCTCACAAGTGGCATTCTCAACTCAATCAACAAGAAACATGAATATGAAAAGAAACTTAGGATTGGCCTAGTTTCAAAGGAAGTAGCTATAACGTACTCATCAATGCTTACCAGTATCATAAGAAAGGCAAAACTTGCATATTATGTGAATAGATTCAATGAAGCAAAAGGCAACATGAAAAGCACTTGGAAAACAATCTCTAGTATCCTAGGAACTAAACAACACTCACATAACTAAATAAAACTCTACAAGAAAGGGGATATACCGTCAACTGATTTAGAAATGGCAAATTAATTTAATAGTTTCTTTTCATCGGTTGGTGCTAATCTTGCCAGTAAAATCCCACAGACTCAGACACATATTAACACATATCTCTCAGGCAGCTATCCAAACTCTCTTCTCCTTTCACCAATCAGCCCGGCAGATGTTGTGTCCATCATACACTCTCTAAAAACCAAGGCAGGGAACACCAGTGAAATTCCGTCCATTGTGTACAAGAGAGCCTCCCATGCCCTTGCCCCACCCATAGCACTTCTGTTCAACAAATCTATAGAGTGTCACACCTTCCCTCATATCCTCAAAAAAGCAAGAGTAACGCCAGTCCATAAAGGAGGCAATCCGGCGGACATAAACAATTATAGACCAATATCAAATCTACCCATTCTATCAAAAATATTTGAAAAAATTATTTACAAACAGCTCTATTCCTACCTCGTAAAATTCGACATACTCAGCCCCTGCCAGTTTGGCTTCCGGTCCCAAAAGAGCACCAACGATGCAATCATTAGTCTCCTTGACGTTATCTACTCAGCCCTTGACAAAAATGAGTTTCCGATTGGACTCTTCATTGACCTAAGAAAAGCCTTTGATACTGTTAATCACAACTACCTCTTACTTAAACTCTAGCATTATGGAATCCGAGGCCTTGCCCTTGACTACATCCGATCCTATCTTAGTGACAGACACCAATATGTAACCATCAATGATACAACTTCTTCCACTCTACCAATTACCGTTGTAGTGCCACAGGGCAGTATCTTAGGACCTCTTCTATTTCTTGTATATATAAACGATCTGCCTAATGTGTCTAATATTCTCAAACCTATATTGTTTGCTGACGATACTACCCTTATCTATTCAGACCTCAACCCACATACACTAAATAATGTTGTGAATAATGAATTTAAAAAAGTCCACTTATGGATGTCAACGAACAAACTAACATTAAACATCGAAACGCCTAGAAACATAAACAAACGCCTAGAAAGAGATGTTGTTGTCTTGCCTATATACTGGAGGAAAGGGTCCTGAAAGATATTGTTAATAGAAACGTTATCCCTACAGACAAAAATCAGAGGATACAACTGACGATTTACTATAAAACCAGAAAAACGGCCAGCCTACTCATGAGAAACTCTCCAGACACAAAACAGAACGCTTTAAAAGAGACTAACGTCGTCTATGCCTTCAAATGCCCACTTGGGGACTGTAAGCTCCAAAAAACCCAGTATATAGGCAAGACAACAGCATCTCTTTCTAGGCGTTTAACGATGCATAAGCAACAGGGCTCCATTAAGGAACATATAATCTCTTCCCATAACCAAACCATCGCCAGAGAAATCCTAGTAAACAACACAGAAATCATCGATAGATACAGCGATAGCAGGCGGCTTGACGTTTGCGAGGCACTACACATCAAGAAGTCAACACCAGCAATCAACAGCCAATTATTGCACAACTATATTCTACCCACCTCAAGACTCCACTCCAATATAGAAGCATCAAGAAATATGGACCAATAGGCTTTCTACAAACACTTCTATTCAATACCCATTGTTTCTGTTCTGTCTTGTGTTGATACTTTTAATACCCTATTAATATCCCCTAGTGTTCTGTCTTGTGTTAATGCCACATCACCCTTCCCACCTCACTCAAATGTAGATATAAAATCAGGGAAATGCAAGTTCTAATCAGTTGTGTATTTGTGAAGTCTTTGAAAATGTAATAAGTTTTACGAAACGCGCCCGTGTCGCGTCAGACTAGAAATAAAAATGAATTTTGGAGAAGTGATTTTTGATTTACCTCCAACAGTGAAGCGTAATGTACGAAAGATTGAGAAAATTCGTGTTAGAATTATTAATCTTACTTTTTCGGTCATATTTAATAATATATGTCTACAGGAAAGACTGCTACCAAAATATACTAATATATATATATATATATATATATATATATATATATATATATATATATATATATATATATATATATATATATATATATATATATATATATATATATATATATATATATATATATATATGTATCATGAAATGGACATGATAAATCTGTCAATTTTATTGATTATAAGTTAATTTGTTGAAGTTTGAGATAAAACTAACGTAGATATATCACCGAACCTAACCAACCTTAGCTATACATATGTATGTATACTTATATACATATGTGTATATATATATATATATATATATATATATATATATATATATATATATATATATATATTTATATATATATATATATATATGTGTGTGTGTGTGTGTGTGTGTGTGTGTGTGTGTGTGTGTGTGTGTGTGTGTGTGTGTGTGTGTGTGTGTGTGTGTGTGTGAGTGTGTGTTTCCGGTCGTGTTTGTCCAGCGGTTAAGGGATCCTGTACGCTAGCAGAATGCTCCTGGAAGTATGGGTTCGAGTTACTTATGGGGTGTGAGTTTTCAGTTGCATATAGTCTTGGGCACCATTCAGGCTTGTTCGCATTTGCGTTCCTCACGTGTGCCCTAAAGAATGAGGTGATTTGAAAAAATGTCATGCTCAAGATTACCAACCGAGTGCCGGCGGGGGGGATGAAATTCGCCTCGGCTACCATCCTCTTTTGTCCGGTCGTGTTGGTCGAGCAGTTAAGGGATCCTGTACGCCAGCAGAGTGCTCCTGGCAGTATGGGTTAGAGTCACTTCTGGGGTGGGAGTTGTTGGAAATTTCCAACACTGACACACTACCATTGTATTATAATACATCATTATTGTATACTAATTACAGTAGTTATTAATTCCACTAACGGTAGTGTTAACATAAATTAATATTTCTTTATCTGAGCATATTGCTAATATTCTCACGACATCGAGAGGCAGGATTGAGTCAGATAATGTCCATCTAAACATATTTATTCTCAATATGTTAGAAAATTGAATGTGGTTCTCTAAAATTATCAGTATTCTGTACAATAATTAACTATGGATAATATAGCTCCCAATAATCCAAAGCCGAGAGTTATTAACTGAGATTATTATCAAGTAACAGTTTTATCTGTTACGTACGAATGCTATGGAGGAAATAAAATTCTCCCCATTTCTCGATTAACACCATTTAACGAGAATATGATATTATTTAATTCCCTATAATTGCAACCCGGTTCTCATTGACACATTACATCAGTAACTACACGGAAAAGAATTATCCGTGATTATTAACTTCTGTTGTGAATGCGTGAGACGAGTTGAGGGAGGAAGGTGGAGAGACGCCATTCGCCTGTGGCTACCACGCCATGAGGTATTAATCATTCGCTCCTGCTTATCAAGCGACGCCAACAATCACATCGCGCGTCCCGGGAGAGTCAAATTTACATCAATTATACGTTAGGCCCTTGCAGTTAATCGCCCTAGGAGCGTGCAATTGCTCCAGTAGAAATCTGTGATTGCTTCGGTGGACAATCAGCAGGTTAAGTGCCCAAGTATTATTTATATCTTGAGATCTCTCTATATATCTTTTTACTGTGCACTGTCCATCGTTATGCCACGCGACCTCCCCAAACAATAAGTACGTCCATAAGGAATTAATTTTATTCCTTCTATGGCATAGTGAGGATACTAGATAGTAGGTGTAAACAATTAGTATATTCAGTTGAAATTTCAGCTTGTGTTGTAAGCGGTCGTGGTCCTCATGTTCCCACGCCATGCTCAAGCTCACGTGTTGCAGCAAGTAGCAGATGACGCCATTGCACCTATACCTCTCCGTTCACTATTACAGCTAAGCAGCTGAACCCTTTTCTATTGTTTCTTTGATTGACAAAATTCTAGAATCGATTATCAGTCGAAGACATTTAGTTTATTTGATTTGAGATATCTAACGTAATATGAAAGTTAAAATGAGAATAATTTCTTGGTTAATCAACATATAATCTTTTTACCATTAATCAATTTATCTAATGTTTCTTAACATAGTATTTATTAGAAATTACTATTTTTATTCGAGTCAAAAAGTCAAATGAGAATAATTTCTTGGTTAATCAACATATAATCTTTTTACCATTAATCAATTTATCTAATGTTTCTTAACATAGTATTTAGTAGAAATTACTATTTTTATTCGAGGAAGAACCAGCCTCGATGAAGCGTACAGGGAGTAGATTACTTCTGGTATTAACCCCCCATTTTGTGAAGGACGGAAAGTTTATTCTCGAACATTAATATTATACAGCCCATTGAAGTTTAAAGGATAATCTTTAATAGTTTCTTATCCATAGGCACTGGTGTTTCAGTCCTTATCATTTAACTTTATCTGTTTCTCGTTCCAGTCAAAATAGGTCCTTCGATTAATTTAAATTAATCTATTAATTAAATATCATTCAATTAATGGAGAGTAAGCTTTCTTCCCAACACAAAAATATGGTCCTTATCGAACCGGATGTATTACAATTAATACTATAATCATAACTAATCATTGTGTGTAGTAATCTAGGCTAACCACATTTTATTAATTGTGGCTACCGGCAGTGTACCACATAAGTCAGCCTAATACACACCAATTTATTTGCTGTTTATACTTCATATATAAAGTAGCACTAGTGGGACACAGTCAATTACCCACAACACTAAGACCTATACCTCACACTGAGGTAAGAATCTTCCGGTCACCAGGAGCAACAGCTCACAATTTCTATAATAACTCCACACTAACACCAGCGTTAGAGTGGCCTCACCATCTATTATTTATTTAGGTGGTAATGACATCCATCCTACTCGACACCCAGCTGAGGTAATTAACTATCTCAAAACAATAATTTCCTCATTTAAACTTGTTAGCAATTCAGTAATGTTCACATTGGTGGAACCTTGCCAACTAAGCAATAATAATCGTTGGGGAGTGACATATATATATATATATATATATATATATATATATATATATATATATATATATATATATATATATATATATATATATGTATATATATATATATATATATATATATATATATATATATATGTATATATATATATGTATATATATATATATATATATATATATATATATATATATATATATATATATATATATATATATATATATATATATGTATATATATATACTGGTGTATACTGCCAGCAGGTTTTCATTTATACATGTTTCATTGAATATGACTTCATATTCTGTATTGGTTATTTCCTTCTTTAGGGCTTCTATCCCTCTGGCTAATGCTCTTGCATCTTGGTTGAATTGGAAGAGAAGTTCTCCAAAAGTGATCTTCGTTCACGGTAAAGAAAAAGAAATAAATAACTGTAAATGTATTACACTTATTATAAAATAACACAACGTTTCAAACCTACAGGGTTTATTCTCATGTGAAAGGAAAGTTCAAACTATATAGGATTTATACTATTAGAGGGGGTCAGGTGTAGATAAATAGACCAATGCCAATGGATCAAGAATAAGGCGTAAAGGGGGAGAAATGTAGGGTGTTAAAGTTTGAAGAAAAACGCGAAAATGGGGTTCGATTCACATACAAAGATCAATCAGGTGTAGTGGGCGTAGCATGTTGAGCAGTGTCTTCTATGTTGGCATCTTCACGTTCCAGTTTTTTTCTTACACTCTTGGTGGGTAGAGTGAAAAGTTCGGTTATTAGGGTATTTATTTATTATGTAGGGTATATTAGGGTATTTTTTATTATGTAGCTTGCTTCAAAAATTTGAAATCTACTTACATCTTTGTTTTTTTCTATTATACAAGCATAATACTTGTGTTTTTATTCAACATTTCACTTGTTTGGGTGATGTCATGGGCTTGTCTCATGGGATTTTTGGGGGCACCTGATTGAAGACGACAAGTCAAACGCCTCGTCAGCTTGGTCGATGTCATACCTGTGTCCATAGGTTGAAGGCTACATCCTTCGTTGGGGCAGTTGTACATATATACCTCGCTTGCCTGCTGTAAGGGGTTCTGCGTCGGATTCAAGCTGTCTTTTAATAAGGAAGTCGGTAGTCTTTTTAGTTTTATAGAATACTAGCAGTACCCAGCCACGCGTTGCTGTGGCTCAGCAATGCATGTGAGTTGCTAAGCCACAGCAACCTTCCCTGTCCCCCAGTCATCCCCAACATTCCCCCCTCACCCGTCTCGTCGACTTCCCAACCATTCCCCACTCCACCATCCCCCTCTTCCTTCCCACCGTTCCCCACACCCCTGTCCCTTTGTCCGCCTCACCTTTCTCCATTCCCTCATCCCCTCATCCCCACCATCCCAAACTCCCCCGTCCCCATTTCCTTCCCCACCATTAACCCCTCCCTTCTTCCCTCGTCCTCCCCACCATCTCTCACTTCCGTCCCCTCGTCATCCCTACCATTCCCCACTCCCTCGTCCAAGGCCATCCCAAATGGTCTGATGTTCCCATCAGAAAATTGGAAACATCAAGTGATCTGATGTTCTCATCACTGAAATATAAGAAAAACAGTTAAAAAATAAATGAAAATGGGGAAAAAAATATATACTATACTCAGGAAATTTATTTATTTATTTATTTATTTATTTATTTATATATATACAAGAAGGTACATTGGGATTGTGAGGATACATAGGATAGTAATTACATCCTTGTAAAGCCACTAGTACGCGCAGCGTTTCGGGCAGGTCTTTAATCTAAGAAAATTTTAAGTAGGTAAACACTTGCAAAATTTATAAAAATGATAACAGTTACATAGCAAGAAAAAAATAAAAGATAAGAGAACGGTATAGTAAACAACACAGCTCAATTCCAAAGCAATTCACACAAAATAATTAAATAAAAATTAAAATAAATCAAAATGTATGAAAATTCAACTTATCAATGCAATCAGAAACAGTGAAATAAATTGTAACTTTTTTTTGAGATATATATAAAAGAGTTGTTACGTTCTTGTACATATTTATTTTAGCATGTATTTTATATTTTAGCATTTTAGCACATAATTAGCTTAGCATGTGTGTGTTGCTCTTACATGCAACAGATGGCGCTGTTTTTCAAGAAAAGCATGGTTTTATCTGTCACAGGTGTGGCATCTATACTTATACTCACGAAATGAACGGTATGTTAAACAACACAGCTCAATTCCAACACAATGTCACACAAAATAATTCAATAAAAATAATAAATCGAAATCTACGAAAATAATATTTATCAATGCAATCGGAAACATTGAAATGGAATTCGTGACATATTTAGTATAGCAAACATGTTGCTATTATGTGCAACAGATGGCGCTATTTAAAAAAAAAACGCATGTTTTAACCTGTCAGAGGGGTGACATCTATATAGTATGTGAAAGGACGCGCTTATTCGAATGCAACGTTGTGTGAAAATTTGAAAGCAATCGGTAATGAGGTTTCAAAGATTTCCCTCACATGAAAAACACAGTTTTTCAGAAGAAGCATATTTTTTCTGTCACAAACATGACATCAATATCGTATGTATATATAAACCCGCTCGGATGCGAATGAAACATTGTGTGAAAATTTCAAAGGAATCAGTGAAGAACTTTCAATGATTAGCGATTTTGAACAAACGAACATTTCCATTTTTATTTCTATAGATGATTAAGTCTATAGATTTGTTAGGGGTTGTGCTTCTTACTCCTTTACGAATTATTTCTTTCATTATTGGTTCTTCTTATTTATGTTCACTGTGCATGATTGATATATAATATAATTTTATTGGAGGCATTGTGGTTTCTGTTCTTGTTCAGGATTGTACTAGATATCTGTCCAGATGTCGTCATGTAGTATTATTTCTGTGTTGCTATATCTATTGTTCACTAACAACTGAGTTATTCTTCCAAACTCCCTACTCACGGTGCACCATTCAGAGCAGGTGGTAAGAGCTCGACAGATATAAGTGTTGAGAACAACGCTTCGGATTTGTAGTTCTGAGGTTCTGGGTTCGATCCCCGGTGGAAGCGGAAATAAATGGGCAGAGTTTTTTCATCCAGATGTCCCTGTTACCTAGCAGTAAATAGGTACCTAGGAGTTAGACAGCTGCTACGGGCTGCTTCCTGAGGGTATGTATGTAGCAAAAAGGAGCCTGGAGAACCGGGCCTCGGTTCGCAAAGCCCTGAAACCATCTCAAGATAACCTCGAGAAGATACAATGTACTGGCTTTTAAAGTTGCTATCTGGCGTAAAACTGGGAGTTGGTGAATGTTCTCTGTGAATGATATATTTCATATTTGGCTGTCTCTATATGTATGGTTGATATATAATTGTATTAGGTTAATAACGATTGCTTTGTTTAATGTTAATTATTTATTCATTAATAATAAACCAATTATTTAAGAATGCTTCATTTTTGTTTCACTATTATGCTGATATTTGACCTCTAAATTTTATTACAATTTAACAGGAATGAGGAGCGCTGCATCCTACTTGGAAGGATCAGGTTTAATTGTATATTTTTATGTCAGCTGACATAAGACGAAGCGATATCTGAAGACTTATATTCGGGTGCTCGTAATTTCCAGGAGAAACACCAGCAGACTAACAACATAACCCCCGAGCAGGATTATGAACATTCCCTAAAATAACAGATTATACATTTAGAATATAATTACAATTTATGATAATATGTTCATAATTATATTCATCTTCATTATGAGCTAAATGTTGCATTACCCAAAGGTCAGAGACAGCGAGAGGAGTGGTTTCGGTGACCTTGGTAGGTGGGTAGGCACAGGTTGTTGCACTGGTGCCTGAGGCCCTGGTCCAGTAGAGATAAAAACCTGTTTCCGTCAAGTCCATCACTCTGTAAAGATTTAATAAATTATATGTACTAGATAGGGTAACAGCAGTGCTGACTTCGACCCCTTGAAGGTTGAGCTATTAGAGCCAGACACCCAGAAAAAGAGACAATAGAGCGGGCCCAGAAGAGCACTTGAAAGTCCCCAACCCCTAGCCAGTCACTCTGCAAATATCATTAAGGCTACCCACAAGCATCTGGCTTACAAACGTTGGTAAATAAATAAACATACATACTTTTTAGATATAGATATACGAGTGAGGTTCCCAGCATTGTCTGAGTCTGCCTGTCTGTCATCCATCTGTCCATCTCTCTGTCTATCCATACATCAATCAAATTATTTAGCTATCCATCTACCAATACATCTATACACCTTCTATCCATCCATCTATCTATCCATTTATCAATCTTACTATTCATTTATCCATCAATCCATCTATTTCTCCATCTATCAATCAATCCATCCATCTACCTATTCATCTATCTATCATATATCAATCCATAGGGCCTTCCTTCTATTCGCCCATCCAGCCTTCCATCTACTCATTGATCTAACAGTCTATATAATCATCTATCTATCTATCTATCTATCTATCTATCTATCTATCTATCTATCTATCTATCTATCTATCTATCTATCTATCTATCTATCTATCTATCTATCTATCTATCTATCTATCTACTCATCGCTCTATCAATCAATCCATCTTTCCAACAATCTATTTATGTATCTATCTATCCATCCACCTATCTATCCATCCATCTCTCTATCAGTCCATCTATTTATCTGTCTATCCATCTGTATATCCGTCTATCTATCCATCTATCCGTCTATCTATTCTATTGATCATTTGTTCATCAACCTCTCCATCTGTCTATCCATCTATCAAAATATCCATTTTCCATATATCTATCCATCTACCCCATCTATGAATTCATCGACTCATCCATCTATCTATTTGTCTATCCATCGACTCATCTGTCTATCCGTCTTCTGTCTTTCTATCTATCTCTCCATCGATCCATTTGTCTATCCATATATCTATTCATATGCAGAATAACCACATGTGAAATACCGAGAATGCTTAACGCGTTTTCGGCTAATGCGCCTTCATCAGAGCAAAGTAGAATGAAGAACTATCCATATATATATATCTGTCTATCCATCCACCCACCTATCAATCCATCTTACAATCTATGTACTCATATATCTATCCATCTTCCATGTGTCCATCCATCTACTGTACTCACCTAGTTGTATTCATCTAGTTGTGCTGGCGGGGGTTGAGCTTCGGCTCTTTATTCCCGCCTCTCAACCGTCAATCTACTGATGTACAGATTCCTGAGCTTCTAGAGTTCCATCATATCACTATCAATGTTTTTCTGTCTGTATCTCTCTGTATCTGCCTGTCCTTGTCTCTGTCTCTATTTCTGTATCTCTCTAACAGTGTCTTTGTCTGTCTCTGTTTCTCTTTCTGTGTCTGTCTCTATCTGTCCGTCTGTCTCTTTCTGTTTATGTTTGTCTCTACTTTATTCTCAGTCTTATTACATTTGTTATTGTCTACTGTGTATTGGGTCGCTGGTGAGAGGAGCTGAGTGGTTTGAAATGCAAAAACAATGTTACCCCTTTACTCCTAGTAGGGGACATTGGTTAGATAAATCTTTCAAGCTGTCGTAGGATGGTTACCTACCTTGAGGTTACCTTGAGATGATTTCGGGGCTTAGCGTCCCGGCGGCCCGGTCGTCGACTAGGCCGGCCTCCTGGTTGCTGG
The DNA here is from genome assembly GCF_040958095.1 of Procambarus clarkii. Lineage (NCBI taxonomy): Eukaryota > Metazoa > Arthropoda > Malacostraca > Decapoda > Cambaridae > Procambarus > Procambarus clarkii. The sequence continues at coordinate 11,208,154 of NC_091211.1, forward strand.
ACTGGTCAACCAGGCTGTTGGACGCGGCGGCTTGCTGTCTGACGTATGAGTCTCAGCCTTGTTGATCAGGTATTCTTTGGATACCTGATTATTCTGATAAGTTATTGATCTGATCAATCAGATAATTTAGGATCCTGTAATTTATGTGACTTCAGGCATATTATTGACTGCAGGAAATTTATGTTAATTTTCCCGAGATCAATGAATAATGTTGTATATAATTGTATCAAAATACTTGTTTAATGTATTTTTGAAAATATTTAGTTATGTAGCTGGGGGGGGGGGGGGGGGCTGTGCCAAAAATCGTTCTTAGTGTGACTCCTGGCTCGCTGTTACTTTTTAATTCTGGCGACCGCGACCAGACTACGTTCATCGCACACCTCAGATCCCAGAGTAAGTAGCATTCCTTGGAGTGCTACTTTGTACATTGGCACCATCGAGGAAAGAGTCCTCTGTAGTAGGCCAAAACCAAGCATATACGGCCGTTATGTAGATGACATTTGTCATCTATAAGACCTAGAAGAAGCAATTGGTCTGAAAAGCCGTCTGGAAGAAGAATCAGGACTCCGATTCACCCATAACAACCACTCAAAGGTATGAAAAGTAATTGTTCAATAATACTAAACATGTATATTTATTTTATTGGCACTTCAACAAAACTGGTGTTAAAACATTCAAACCATGCTGTAGAGCAGCAACTAATCAACATATTTATTTTTATTTATACAAGAGTTCTTACATTCTTTTACAACCACTAGTACTCATATCGTTTCAGGCAAGTCCTTAATCCTATGTTTCCCGGAATATGACCCCGACAAATCGTTTAACAACCAGGTACCCATTCACTGCTGGGTAAAGAGAGTCTACAGTTAACGATGTGCGCCGAGTAAATCCTCCCCGACCAAGATACGAACTCAGGACAAAGCGCTCGCAAGATGCTAGGCTAGCGTCTTACCACTACGCCACGAGGACTATCTTCCCGTGGCGTATAAACATTCACGCAATTCAAAAGGCTTGAAAAACTCAATAATACTCATAAGCTACACTGATTGGATGGCACAAAATGAAATTACTACGAACTACTTATTATAACAACCATTTGTGGCATTTCTTTTTAGAGAATTGCTCAATTATTGGCTTGAAATCCATGGTCTTCAGGATGTCATTTTCCATGCACATGAGGAAACGCCAGTTCAAACAACACTGCCCCATTGTGCTGCGAAGCAAATTTTTTATAAGTTTCAGTCTTGAAAAAGAACGTTCTCCTGTACTGTTGGTCACCATCGTGCACATGAACACTTTAGGTGCAATTTCAACATTCGGAAATACAGATTTCAAATTGTTCAAAATATTTTTTTTCTGTATTGGAGTATATTGAAGTAGCCTAGGCTACGTTGCCTCATATCATTCCAGTATTTACACCCTGATAGGAGGAAACTCCTTTATGTCTGAGAAGGTGAAGGATTTTCTCAATGAATATAATTTTGAGGCATTGGAGTGACTTGAGCTCGCAATCTGGTGATTCCAAGACACCTGCTTAACCACTCAGCCACGGTGGTACAGGAGTTGACAAACGCAGAACTCAACTGAGCTGTCTGGGAAGTTCTGGAGGCCCCAAACTGGGGCCCAACTAGGGTTTGCTAGCCAATCCGACTGCACTCAGCACTTGCACCAACAACACAGCTCTGTCGTCTTGTGCTAAAACTGTGCACGACAGGACATGAAGCTCTTCTGTATAGAACTACCATGCAAAGTTCTGCATTGCAGAACTTTTCTTTTTCAACCATGTTCCCCCCTCTTTTACCTCTATTTTTATTTGTTCTCAACACATTTTATTCTTTTTACCCATTAGTTTTAAGCTTTAGTCATTAATGTTTTTCCTGCCCGAAACGCTTTGCGTAATAGTGGCTTTAGGCATTGTATGTACTAGCTCTATCTATTAACCCAACAAACTTTGTAAAATCTCTTTATGTATGTACCTTACCTAAATAAACATTTTTTTATTTATAACTATGCATGCATAGTTCTGCATGGCCAGGTAGTGGTAGGCCTCATCGGCATACCACCAACACATGACGTCGAGAGCACTCTGTCATCTATGTGGCTGAGGCAGCAAATCCTCGCCCAGTAACAACACCACTAACACTCTTTTCATCAGTGCTGAGTGCATGTGGGGGAGCTGTATCTGAGCCTATGAGGAAGTTGGGTTGAGACCGCTGTCATG